>NW_010339334.1:14211-24325 GCF_000700745.2 Antrostomus carolinensis
TATTCATTGTTCAACCAGTAGAACAAAGAAACAAAAATGAAGTCAGTTTTTGGTGACACTGAAAACAGCCCTTTTGCAGTGCTCAGAGTTCCTTCTGAATGTTTTCAATAGCTTCTCAATAGTTTTCAGTAGTTCCTTCTGAAGGACAAATGTACTCTTAGCGTCTGCTGATTATAGAAATTGTTAGAACAGTTTTCTGGTGGAAGGCGCTCACTTGTGTGAGAATAACTCATGTTTGTGGGCAACATAATACTTAGTGTGTGCTATCTTAATTTAAGATACTGGTCTTGCACAGAAAAGCCAGGTTTCTGTGCATTTGCTTTACAAATTATCATGGTTTTGAGACACTGTATATATATAGAAAAAAAGTTCACTACATTTTCTAGGTATTATATTGATATGTTGATCAAATAAACATTCCCATTAATATGAGTAGGAGCTTATCTTTAAAAGATACATAGTTACCAGATCAATCACAAATGAATCTTGTGAGTATCCTGGAAAGTGGATGGTTCTACTGCTTTCTTAGTGTTTTTCTCAGAAATATTTTATCTCAGACCAATGAGACTACATTCTTGCTGGCTTAAAAGGAACTTTAAAAAATATGTTTTATACTCCATTCCATGTGTGAATTGAGGCTTTACATGGGATATCTCACTAATGTATAGTACTCCCTGTTGACTACACAGCTTTCAGCAGGCAGTAGAGAATTTTATTTGCATTTTCTCCTGATTTTGCTTCCACTGCTTTTTCATGGTAACTGAGCTAAGCCGCATTTGAAAAAACAGCATGTCAAAGTGAGGATGAATAAGTCACATTCATATTGTGTTATCTGCAGTTTCAATCAAACTGATTTGTGTTATCTATAAATCTGATATCCACTAAAAAATATCAAATCAAAACTAAAGTTTCTGCTCTGTGTCTACTGAGTTATGTTCAAAGCTGTTTTCTACTTGATACAGCACAGACACTGGAGCAGAAGTCTTCATTTGCTAACTGAGTGCCCCAAGCACTGTTAAATGTAATCCTTCTCTTACTCTTAAGATCAGTAAACACTTAATGCATCCATATAAAGAGCAGGGACTCTGGGAGGAGAGAGGAAGAACACACATGTGATGGCTTGATTCTTAGGACAGTATCCCAGCAGTAAAAAATATAGGATCAAATCCTCTCCAACAGAGAAGATAATGGAATATAAGTCTTTTTCCTGGGTATGGGGAAATATTCTACTCCCCAGCTGTGTAACTCTGCCCCAGACTTATATCTAATCCAAAACCCTGAGATGCCTTAGGTACAGCTTCATACCTTACACTAAAATTTGCTTTCTCTCTCACATTGCCTCTGTTTTATCAAGGTATTAACAATAGTGAATTGCTGACAATGGAAGAGTTTGATTGCTCTTTCTCTTCCTCGCCAGTTTTAAAGGATGGGATTTAACTCAGCATCAAAACTAAATTTGCTGTCTACAGAAATTGTCTACATGCATGAAAGGTATATAAGCTCCCTCTACAGTGAATAGAAATTGGCTCAATGCAGCCAGAAGAGCCTAGGAATTGATTCTTCCCAGCCAAAGGTAGACCTAAGGCTCAATTTGAATGCCTAACCATATTTTTGATGTTTTTGGAGATGTACTATGGCATCCCATCCAGACTTCAGCTGCTGACCTAGAAAGATGTGGGTCTCACTCAGCTGAACTGAGCTCTCCTGGTTTGTGCCCTGAGTAGCTCTGTAACTTTGCTGACTCTATTGTCTACAGACTTGATCAAGTTGCCTGCATGCACAAGCATGTGATACATTGGAGGTGCCCCAGGATAACATGCTTGGGCTTCAGAAAGAGATGGGTCTCCTACAGGCTCTGTGCCACTTCTGCCAGCCTGTGTGGATTTCTTGGATGTCCTAGGATATGTGTGAGCAACAGAAATGAGCACCTGCCTTGACTATTATGATGCTTCATTGCTTAGAGAGTTAGTAGACATCTGCAGACTTAAATATTAGGGTCTAAATGTCAAACTGTACTTTTTGAACCCTATCTCATTACATTTGAAATAATCCATTTTGATAGAGACCAGACTCACTAGTTAACCCAAGTTCTCAACTGCCTCGTGTCATTGATATAAAGAATAGGTGGAGTTTACTGTTGAATATGGCTGAAACTGCAAATGCTGCCTGTGCAAAGGATAATGGCAGGGGGTTGAGCACAAACTCCCTTATGTATGGCTGGGGTGCTTTCTTCATTTATCATGTTCCTTCCTCTTTGTTGAAGAAGAACTTCGCTGAACTTGCAGTTTTTATTTGTGCTGGACAAATCAGCCTAGGACTTTGCATCATAAAGAAGAGGTTGTATGTATTTATTCCTTCAGAAAAAGACAGAATGAAAAGAGGAAGTAAAGTGTTAATCATTTTAGGTTGTGTTCTGAAGTCAGCTGTTAAATTAGTAGGACAATTGCATCTGAGTTTGTGAACTAAACTCCTTGAAGATTGTGAGGTAGATTGTTTAAATAGCTCAGCAACTTACACTAAAAGAAGCAATAAAGGTAAAGCTCCTGACAATAAATTGTTAGCAAGTTTTCTATTATGCACTGTAAGAAAGTAGTTGACTTAGCTTTTCTTTTCATTATTAAAAGCCATCATGTTGGCATGTGTATAGGAGTTTTTGTTAGAGTACTCTAAGATACATTTTCAAAAATCTTTTATAAAATATGCAGAAATATTTCTTTTGTCCTATGTATTCCTAATTTCTAAAAATGGTATAGCTCTTCTTATAAGTAGCATTCTATTGCTGAGAGGGTTTTGTGGTTGGTTTATTTTCCCATTTTTCTCACCTGTTAAGTAATGAACTCTTGTGCAGGAGTCAGGAAATTATTCACCTGGAACTGGAGCTCTTTGGCTTAGCATAAGTTTCAGGAGTTTATTTGTGAGGAAGCAGACCAAGAAAACAGAGAAATGAGCTATGTTCCATGCTATACATGGTACCAAGCTGTCCTTTGGCATTCACTCTATCCGCATCATACAGCTGTGTCTTAACAATCTGCTGCCTTTTCAGATCACATTCACCGCTTCAAAGTCTTATCTTTGTTTTATGATTCATTTCAAGCTGTGGTCACTAGGCTCTGCACAGGTTTTGAATCATTGTATCATTATATGTAGTTTCCCTTTGCCATTCTGCTCTTGGCTGTGTCCTGTTATGCCTGGGCTTAGAAGAAATAACACTTGTATCCAAAGCTTCAGACAAAGTTTGTCTGGTGGCAAATGTGCCCTTTTCTGAAGGGCAAATGCATACATTCCTACACCTTCTGTTGCATTCACTGTAAAGTCTATTTATTTAGTTCAGTCTATTATTTGTAAACTAAAGACATTTATGTTCAAGCAACAGTGCTGTTCTGAAGTGTTATTTCCAAGCTCTGGAGCAACTTCTCAGACTTCCCTGTGGTGGCGTACATGCTGCCCTAGCTGAGGTTTGCCCCTGTTGCCTGACTTGACCATGTCACTTCCTATGTCAGATGTGCCAAAAATGAGATGGGTCTTCCAGAAGGTGGGCAATGAGAGGCATCTGCCTATAGATTACTCTGCTTGTATAAGCTGACTGGCTTATAACTAACAGATGAAAAACTGATTCCAGGTCAATAGTAAAAGGCTACGATGAACATCCTTTGCTTCCTTGTTCTAAAACCCTAGGGCAGTCAACAAAGAGATTAGCACCAGTTTCCCTGAGATCTCAACACAGAACTGGGAAGTATTGCCAATACTGAGGAGGAGCAGATCATCGTTGTTGGTTGTCTAGCTGGTGTCATTCACATCCCTATTACTTCAGCATAGGAGCAGCATATTCTTTGTCATTGTATATACAACGCTCAGAGCAAATAAATCAGTTGTAAGATTTTTGCTGGCCTCATTCTGCTTGCTGCTCTTCCTTTGCATGATCTCTTTATTCTTTGCTAAGTGAAATCAGTCTGTGCTCGATGTTGTAAATGGGCGTGCTACAGGAGCTGAGGCAACAGTTCTACCAAGAAGTCCCAGAGCTTGTTCTTTCACTTAATCTATGACTCAGTACGCTGGAGATTAAGGTTGAGCAAGGCAGCAGGGAGACTTTTCAGATGTTTCCCCCTCTGTCCCTCATGGCCATTGTCATGCTGACTGTCATTCCCCTCTTGTTGATGGGGACAGACTTTGTAATAATGCCTGTTGCGATAGGACAAGGGGTAATGGTAGATTCAGACTAGATATAAGGAAGAAATTTTTTATGACAAAAGTGGTAAAACACTGGAATAGGTTTCCCAGAGAGGTGGTAGAAGCCCCATCCTTGCAAACCTTCAAGCTCAGACTGGACGGGGCTCTGAGCAGTCTGATCTAGTTGAAGATGTTCCTGCTCACTGCCGGGGGGTTGGACTAGATGACCTTTGAATGTGCCTTCCAACCCAAACCATTCTGTGATTCTTGGGGCTGAGCCAGGCTGTGAGGGGGCCATGCCCAGCCATGGAGGGGCAGAACAGCTCAGACTGGGAGTTTCCTCCCAGGATGGGATCAATCTGGACAGGCAAAATTTTTTGTCCTGGGATAGAGACCTTGACTTCTGGACTTTTTAGCTCTCTCTCCACCAAATTACATCTTTCCAGTTGCTTGATTAGCAGCTCATTCACAGGCAGTGACATACTTACGTGCAGGAATGTGCTATTGCACAAATTGCACAAATGTGTCTGCCCTGATTGATACTACAAGGCTCTATGCAGTGAATGAACTGTGCCAGAGTAAATGCTGGTGAGAAAACAAGATGAACAGCTTTAGGAGGCTGGCAGCAAGGAGTAGAAAGTGTATGGTAGAGAGTGGGAGAAGACATCAGTGGTACTGACAGAGGCTTAGAGTTATTGGAGGAGATAGAGATGGAGTCATCATTTGGGTATCTGGAGATAGGAAATCAAAGGATGATGGTGGGGAGTTGAGGGAGTTGAAGATGAAAGGTTACACAGCTGTGAATCAGGGGGCATCAAAGGTACTTTCTGGAATAACATGGCTTAGTTTTAAGTCTTCTTGCTACCTCTGTCATCTGTGTCCCTGTGAAGAGGAACACAGTACTACTTACAAAGCATTGATGAAGAGGTCTGTGGTTGACTCATGGAACATACAATACATTGCATTTCTGAACGATTTCACACCTTCGCCATCACTGGAAAGATGTGAGCCATGATGACCCTTCATTTCAGCCAGAGGAAAGTAAGTCAGTGTTGCAGAAATCTCAATTTTAATGTGTACTAAATAATTTGTATTCAGAAGAAAATTGAGAAGGTAATATCTATGTATGGTGAGTGGAGATTGTCTTTTCCACTCCAGAAATAGTCCAGCAGAAAAGAGAGGTCAGTGAGTTGCTGTGGGAAAGTAAAAAAAAAGGCAAAGTAACCCCCCCCCAAATTCTTCTCTCTCTAATCTTACAGAAAACACTACACTTTTGGTAGTCAAGATGAGGACGCAGACAGCTAACAGAAAGTTCTGAGGTTGGAACCACAGAGAGCAAAACAATCGTTGCCAATTAATGCTACTGAAGGAGATACCTTCTTCGGCATACTACTGAGTATCTATTGGGTATCTACAATGCTAGAACACTCATGTGAAGTGCTTTCTTCTGCCCCCTGTATGCTCAAATCTGTAAATTTTGTAGATTATTTCATTTTCAATCTCATGTTGTTTTTGGTTCTTCCATGAGGATTTGCTGCCAGAAGGAAGGATGGGGCTGAAGGGAATGGGGAGATTGAATTTCCAACTTTGATAGATATCCCATTAAAAACAGACAGCTATCAAACTGTCATTTTCTTCTGCTATTTAATCAATAATAGATCTAATTACTCTACTTACAGACTGATGTTTTAATTATTTTAGTTCAGATAAAGTAGGTACACTGTACTTTCATTTTTCTAGCCCTATTAGCAAAATAACAAAACATGAAGTAAGATTTGTCTGGTTTTTCTCAGTTTAAAATTCAGGCTGTTTTGATTACTCTTGAATCCACAACAGTTGGGCTGGATACTAAGTTTGGTTTCTTCTGTTGGCCTGGGTGTATTTCTAGAAGATTGCCACTAATTTTAGAGGCAATTCTCTGAATAAACCAGCCCTCTAATATAAATAGAGATGGAAAGAATACAAACTCCAGCCTTCACATTTCTTCTGGTTCGTGGTAGCTGTGGAGCCTCTTTACTCATGCTGATAGTTTCTTAAGGCACTCAAGGAATTACTGTATGTAAAATGTGGCATGTATAGTAACATTCACTAAGCTGCATATTCAGGAGGCAGTGTGGGTTGGTTGGTTTTTTTTTTGTTTGTTTGTTTTTTTTTTTTTTTTTCAGAAACAGGAAATCAAGCTCAAGTGGGACTGATTCCAAACACTGACCAATTTTATCCTGACTCCAATTTTGCCTTGACCTTTCCTGACTAATGCTAAATGAGGCTAGCTCTGTGGAGAGGGTTTTTTCAGTGTTTATACTGTAAGAGTCATGCTGACTCAAACAGAACCAGGCTTGTGCTCTTCCAGTGAGCCACATAATAGATTCTTTGAGTGGAGCAGTAGAGGTAGTGTGGAAGGTCATTGACTCTCAGTCTCTGTACACGCCAAGATGATGCAGATGAATGGTGCTGTGAATTCATACAAGTCTAAAACACCTGATCACAGTACACAAGACAGCAGCTCAAAAGCAGGAAGAAGCAGAAAGGTTCTGGGACTTCCTACAGAAAGCCATAGGTATGCAGACAAGCAAACACACACTTCACCTACCACAATTTTATTTTTATTTCTTTCCTTCTCTCTCTCTCTCTCTTTTTTTTTTTTTTTCCTTTTTAAAGAAAGCCTTTATTTACAGATTTTTGCAATCAAATTTGATCCATTTGAGGCTAAAATAAATTTATGGACTCTGTCTTGTCAGTTCATTTGGCTGACCCTCTCTGCACTTTTGAATCCCTTCTCCAAAATGTGTAGTGTCATCATAATCCATAACTCTCATAAGAATTGTTGGAGATTCTGGGTCATCTACTCTGAGTGAATTACTTTTTTTTGTCACATCTATGGTAGTGTCTAAGATTAAGAGAACAGTAAGTGCTTTGAGCCTTGTTGTAGTTGTGGCTGCCAGGCTCTGTCTGTGTGGCCAGTGGAGGGAAGGAGACACGATACCAGAGTTACTGTAGGTGGTCTGCTTGCCTACAGGTCACAACTACCTTTTACACTGGGACTGAGCTCTGGCTGCCCTAGACAGCAGGGGATGTACTTATCTCTCACTTCACTTTTGATGCCGTGGTAGGCAGGATAACTCAGTCAGCCATCAAAGTGAGATTTATTTCACCCAATGTTATTCACCTAAAAACTGGGAGATCAGTGTAAGCAGATCATCCAGGCTCCCCCTCTTCTCCAACCACCTTGATTCCTAACAGGCTCCCTAGGTCTTGGGATGGATGAATCAGTCCACCCCTCTAACTCCTCATGGGGAGCAGAGGGAGCTGAGATAGCAAGTTTGCACAAGATGTCTCAAATCCTGAGAGCTTGTTAGGCAAAGTGAAGGTGGCTCTACTCCACTCTGTCCTTCTCTGGTGTCCCCCAGTTTCTTTGTGGGTGATGTTCCCTTTGCCTTCAAACTCCTTGCTTTTGGGGAGAGCTGATGCTGTGAGAGAGGACAAAGCCTTCAACAAGGCTGTGCTTCTGTAACAGATGTAAAGCCAGTAGGACTATTCACATGTGTTAGGTTGCACGTATAGTGCAGTGGGTATGTGATTTGTTAATCTGCATCTGTTTCTTTTTATTGCTGCTTGGGGGCATATTTGTACAAAGAATGGCCATTTCAGCAAAGCCTACGCACTCTCTAAATGCAGATTTGAAGTCCTGCCAAGCATCTGTGGATGGGAAGAAGTCAGTATTGTGAATAGCATGTCCCTTCCTCTCATTGTCATTTGTATTAAATTAGTGATATTACTGTAGTGCCTAGAGGCTGCAAATTAGATTTAGGGTTCTCATTCTGCTGGGTCCCGTGCAGGGAAATCAGATGACACTGGCTCTGCCTTAGGAAGCCCACAATTTTGCAAACCTGTCACCCAAATGTACTTACAAGACCCATTTGATTTGGAGGGAAAGGCATGGGATGAAGGAATGTCAAGGCAGATTTTGTTTGCTATTTGTAGCATGATGAGGAGAAAGCAACCATGTTGCATTGGTCAGAGCCAACAAGAGCAAGCAGAAGGTCTGGGCAAACTGCTGGCTGCTTACCTGTAGTACTGTCTGTACCCAGCAAAGGGCAAACCTTCACTCTGTCAGGCTGGGAGTACCTTCAAGTCCAGAAATAAGTGCTGTACCCTCTGCAGGGTGAAAGTTACCCCAGCCCTCCCCCGAACAGGCCTTCTGCCATGACCTGTGTGCCCCGTGCTGGAACCTGCTCTCTGAGCAAACAGAAAGAGACATGCTGCTACTTACACCGGTGTGATAAAGATCAGCCACCTAATCTGTTAAAGTCAAAGGAATAACATTAAATGGTACAAAGCAGTTTAAAGCAGCAAATGAAATAGTGTGTTAATTCAGCAGCAGTACTCTTATTTTTGCTACCACCAGTTTCTTTTTGAAGCAAATATCTCAGTAGGACTTAAAAGAAGATTAAAAAAAGTGTTGCACTTTTCAATATTGGGAACACACTATTCAGTGTAATTCTCTCATCTTCCATTTATTACAAACATTTCCATTTGTAGGAAAGCAGTATTTCCTCCTTTTCCCCCCACCCCTTTGTACACACTGTAGTGTAATGGATGATGTCTGTTATGTGATGCATTGTTTATCACAGGCCACAGATAAGTTAACAAGCTAAAACAATATGTTATGCCTTCTTTTAAGTATGATATCTGAAGCCTACATTTGAGAAGATGCTTGGCATTTCATTTCTCTAACTTTAAAAAATCTGCTTTTTCTCATAGTCATTTCTGATAGTGTTCTGCAAGTCCAAAGTTATTCCTTTCCCAAGATGTCTTCAACCTGTCCACCTTTTTTTGTGTGTGTTTACTTTGTGTTGTTTTTCCCTTGTGTACTCACCAGACTAGGACTGTTACTGATTCTGACATTGATACTGTCCTAGAAAAGTAATCACTCCAAGCTGTGCCTGGAAATAAAACACTTCTATATTGAAAAGATAACATGGATTTTGCAAACAAATGTGGACAAGAGAGGACAGATAACATTTTAGGCCTACCACTTTGACAGCATCCCTTTGATCTGCCAAGCCTTTCTAGCTGCAGATGGATTTCTGAGGCTGAGCAGCACAGAGTGAATGCCAGGCTGGCACAAATACTAGGTATCGCCTTTTACCCGCTCTGTGAACCTGCAACAATCCCTGTGAAATGGAAACTGAAGATTTCATCCCTCCTGGTGTAAGCAGCAAGCTTGAACTCTCTTTGAACTCAGTGTATATTGAAGTCTGGAGTAGTTCAAAAGGAAAGAATGAAGGAATTGATAAAGACGAAAACTGTATAGCTTCATGTTCTGGGTAATGGTGTCTGCATTGCCGTGCTGGCACAGTCGGATCTGATAGCTGATGCAGCATGAAAGGGAAACATTACGTATATGATCTGAGTTTTTCCTGAGGCTCCTCTGGTTAAAGCTGTTGTGATCTTGCTAGTACTACAGGCCAGATAGTCAGACATATAATAAAATAAAACAAAACACTGTCAACAAATAAGTGTAGCAAGAACCCCGATTCCTGGGTTCTGGTTTTTTTTTTTTATTTTTTTTTTTATCCTATCAGATTCTGGCAAGAACTGTGGAAAGAAATCTGGTAGATGCTTGTATTTACTCCCACTGGAGACAAATGGCTCTTCTGATAATGTTATCTCTGGGGACCAACCTTAAACTGCCAAGTTCACTCCTTTTAACATATATGCTGGGTTAACAAGCAGTTTGAGCATGATCCCAGGATGTGCTAGGTGCCTGGGACAGTCTCCTAACATCAGTGGCAGAGGAGGTATGTTCCATGTCCCAAATGTATGTGGGGAGAAAAACTTCAGTGTTCATCCAGAACATGCCCATTAGCAGCACTACTGGGAAACTGCTACCGAGTGTCTATGAGGCAGAGAAAAACCCAGGTACAGAATCACAGAATCACAGAAT
>NW_010339335.1:0-23115 GCF_000700745.2 Antrostomus carolinensis
AGAGTGGCCTTCCAGCTCCCAGGGGAATGGATAAGAAGTAAAATTTTTCTCCTTAGAGCTTACTCTCTAAAGATAGGCAGTGTGAGAGTATTAGAATGACTATGAGTAATGGGCTATTAATTCTCCTTTGCAAAATGAGACAATATGATACCATTTTTTACAGTGATGATAAAATGGAAAAATTAATTATTACTTTGCCAGTTAGAAAGTAGCTTATGTTATGGACAAATTATTTTGAAACATTATCTGTATAGGCAAGTGTGCACAAATAATACACCTGGACAAAACAGAAATTAAGTACACTTATTTCTTAGAAAATAAGGCATTTGCAGGTTGCTACAGGATCTGTAAACTGTACAGTTGGAAATACCAGCAGTAGTTTTTATGGAATGGAAATCTATTCAAATGGAGAAGAGGCAAATATAACCCAAGCCTGGGTAAATGATGTCCAGAATCCTTATGGTCTGAGCTTTTCTTTAAACAAGGAAAGCACATCATTGCTTCCGGTTAACTCCGCATGACTTCCAGCTTCTATGTGAACTGGGAAGACCTCTTTGTAGGTGTGTATCCAGATGAGTATGCACATACACAGAAGACATATTGATAAGAACACAGATTAAATTCACACATACATTGTGTTCACAAATTGTGCACAAAGGGGAAGAGTTTTCAAAATATTTTTAGACTAAATTTATTTAACTATTTTTTAAGTCTCAAGTGAGTTCATTAGTAAATTAGAACCACCTTATAAAACTGGGTTTTACATAGTTCCTGAGAATACCTTACTAATATAGTGAATGAAGAGATGAATATCTTCAAAAGGGAACTCATTTTCCTATTCCAACTGCACCTACATCTTTGACACTGTGGTGGGTTGACCTTGTTCAGCTGCCAAACATCCACTCAGCCACTCTCTCGCTCCCCCTCCTCAACAGGACAGGAGAGAAAATAGGATGAGAAACCTTGTGGGTCAAGATAAAGACAGGGAGATCACTTACAAATTACCATCATGGGCAAAGCAGACTCATCTAGGGGAAAATGAAAATCAAAATAGAGTTGGATGATGAGAAACAAGGACAAAAATGGAACATCTTCCCCTCTGCTCCTCCCTCTTCTTCCCAGGCTCAACTTCACTCCTTCATTTCCAACTCCTCTACCACTCCTGCCTCCAAACTGTGCAGGACGATGGGGAATGGAGGTTGTGGTCAGTGCATTACAGCTCCTCTCTGCCACTCCTTGCTCACGGTTTTCCCCTACTCCAGTCTGGGTCCTTCCTGCAGACTGCAGTCCTTCATTAACTACTTCAGCATGAGTCCTTTCCAGGGTGTGCAGTCCTTCTGGGACAGGCTGCTCCAGTGTGGATCCCCTACAGGGCACAGGTCCTGCCAGCAAACCTACTCCAGCGTGGGCTCCTCTCCATAGGCCACAGTTCCTGCCAGGATCCTGCTCTGGCACGGGCTCTCCACAGGTTGAAGTGTGGTATCTGCTCCACCACGGTCCTCTCCATGGGCTGCAGTGGATATCTTCCTCACCATGGAGCACCTCCTCCCCCTCCTTCATCACTGACCTTGGTGTCTGCAGAGTTTTCACATTTTCTCACTCCTTTCTCCCAGCTGCTGTTATACAGCATTTTTCACCCTTCTTAAATACGTTATCACAGCGGTGCTACCAACATCACTGATGGGCTCAGTTTCGGCCAGAAGCAGGGCTGTCTTGGGGCCAGCTCTCATTGGCTCCATCTGACATGAGGGCAGCTTCTGTTGTCTTCTCACCGGAGCCAGCCCTGCATCCCCCTTGCTGCAGCACCTTGCCACGGACACCCAATGCAAAATACCTGGCTTTAAGTGCTACAGGTCACTTTCAGAACAGGCTCTTTTCTCTCTCTTGGAAGACTAGATGACTACCCATGGTAAGATCAGAGGAGCCTCATAGCAGCACATCAAGAAAACCAAAACTGAAATGTACTGACAGACTCAACAGAAAGAAATTCACAGCATCTTAATCTGGGGTCAACAAGTCATTAATTAGGCAGACAGACATGTACATTTTCTCTCATTTTTCATTCTTTTTCTTATGCATAAGGTATAGGTGTTTATTTCTTAATTATCACATGCAAGCTTAGTGTTTTATTAGAGTTTGCCCGTATAGGTATAGATGTATATATTTATACATACATGCACACTGTATCTGTAACATTTCAGAGAAATAATTATGCTTCCGTTACCATAATTAGGAGTTATATATGCTTCCATTATCATAATTAGGAATTATAAACCTCCAATATGAAAAATTATTTAAAATATAGTATAACTGCTTCTTGAGAAGGCAAACTTTATGCCTTCATTTAAAAAAGAGAAATAATTTTTTAAAGCCTAATCTGAGAGAATTGCCAAAAGGTGTTCATGTGAGGTACTTGAAGGCTTGAGAAGAGAAATCCCTGCAGCCAGCTGGCACAGGACTGCCAATGGACTCTCCCAAGGGGGGTGTTACCGCATGGAGGAAGCGCTGGAATGAAATCTCAGTTGCAGAATCTGACAAAGTATCATGGCTCAAAAATTTTAGCAGCCAGCAACAGACTGCATCGATTATTTCCTACAAATGTAGGAGCTAAAGTTCAGAAAATAACTCAAAGTTCAGAAAAAGTTCCCTCAAGCAAACCAAGCTGAGTGGTGCAGTTGATTTGCTAGAGAGAAGGGATGACATTCAGAGGGACCTTGACAGGCTCGAGAAGTGGGCCCATGTGAACCTCATGAAGTTCAACAAGGCCAAGTGCAAGGTCCTATACCTGGGTCAGAGCAATTCCCAAGATACATACAGATTGGGAGAATAATTGATTAAGAGCAGCCCTGTGCAGAAGGACTTGGGGGCACTGGTGGATGAAAAACTGGACATGAGCCAGAAATGTGCACTTGCAGCCCAGAAGGCCAGTTGTATTCTGGGCTGCATAAAAATAAATCACGGCCAGTAGGTTTAGGGAGATGATTCTGTCCCTCTACTCTGGTGATACCCAATCTGAAGTACTGTGTCCAGCTCTGGTGTACCCAGTACAAGACATAGAGCTGTTAGAGTGGGTCAAAAGGACGGCAACAAAAATGACCAGAGAGTTGAAACACCTCTCCTGTGAGGAAAGACAGAGAGTTGGGTTTGTTCAGCCTGGCGAAAAGAAGGTTCCAGGGAGACTTTATTGTGGCCTCTCAATACTTTAAAGGGGACTTATAGGAAAGAGGGAGAGAAACTTTTTTCCAAGGCCTGTAGTGACAGGACAAGTGGCAACCATTTTAAACTGAAAGAGGGTAGATTTAGATTGAACATAAGGAAGACATTTTTTATGATGAGGGTGCTGAGACACTGGTACAGGTTGCCCAGAGAAGTTTTGGATGTTCCATCATTGGAAGTGGTTCAAGGTCAGGCAGGATGGGGCTTTGAGTAAAGTGATCTAGTGAAAGATGTCCCGCCCATAGCAGGGGGGTTGGACTAGGTGATCTTTAAAGGTCCCTTCCAACACAAATCATTCTATGACTCTATAAAAATAACTACTATAAAATTCAACAGTCTACTCCTCTGTCACTAAGGAAAAGAGCACTTTTTCAGCACAACAAAAATGCTTACAGGCCATGGCACACAACATTGAGACTAGGTCAGCTCAGATATGTACAACTTCTTGGCTATGTAATTTTATGAATGGGCAACTAGACCACAGCATTAAGAAATTGCTGCCTTATGACCCCAGACAAGCTGCATATCATCCCACCTATTTCTATCCTGTCTGCTTGAAATCTTTTTCTGGGAAGAGATTCTCTTTTGTCTGTATTACTCAACATCTCGTACAATATGGTCTCTTACAGCTGGGACCTCTAGATGTTATTGTGACACAAAGAGCAATAGTATTCTAAACTTATTATTCCTTAAACTAGATGTTATTTCCAAGCATTTTATAACATTATAATTATTTCCCTAAAATGCAATGTTCCCATCAGCATTTGCGGTCTATATTTTTATTGTCTCTGTCTATCTAATATGCTATTTTTTCTTTTCTTTCTTTCTTTCTTTCTTTCTTTCTTTCTTTCTTTCTTTCTTTCTTTCTTCCTTTCTATCTATCAAGGATGTATCTGACTGTCTTACAAATATATTTTCATTGTCTTATTTTTAAGTCACATCTTTAATTGTCACATTTCCAATTCTTCTTTCAAAGTAGAGACTCTCCTCCAAACAAAGAAACAAAAGCTCTATTAACAGATGGAGTGACTTATCTGTATGTATTTTCACCATTATTTCACAGGACATCTTGAAGTATCCATCTTCATGGCATTGTTCTGCCCTGCTTGAAGGATTATGGCAGGCTGTATTCAAAGGACAAAAGCAATGCCCAGATTATCTGTGGAACTCCAGCCATCTCCAGTGATGTCCTGTCTTTTCTATCAACTACTAAGATGTTCCCTAGAGGTCCTTATTAGGCCTTTTTTTGCTGTCTTAAAAGTTGTCCTCAAGCACCATAATTTCAGATTTAAGATCACAGTACTTTCTGATGCGTGGGACAAGCAATCTCTGCAGTAACCAATTTGCAACTCCATTCCTTGATTTTGAACACATTAACCGCTTGCTTCTTATTTCTTCTGCTGTTTCACCATAAAAATATAAGTAGATGTGGTTTTTGATGTCCTCCCTTTCCTCACACCACCATCTGCCAATGAAGACATTCTAGAGCATAAATAATTAATGTTATCATCTTAATTCCTAGGCAGCTACCAAGAAGTGTGGCCTCTTCACAGTTTCTTTTCTGTTTCCTCAGTCATTGCTGCATCCATAATGAAGTGCAACATGAAACTAACTTTAAAGCTGCAAATTTAAACACACAGATGTTTAAACACACTCTCACAATAATGCTAGGTGAGCAGAGCTGAATATGTCCACTATTTATGACACTTAGCAAAGGTAAAATCTTGCAAAAAAACCCCTGCTAGTTAGCAGAAGGACCTTGACTCCATAAACTATGAAGACTCCCTCATTATCCATGATAAAGAAGCTATGACTCTATGATTTCTACACCATTGCTGGCAGCTGCACTGTGAAAGTTACTTCCCAGATTGCTTCCAAGACCTCCAAGCCTCAGAAGCAGGAAACACAAGAATTCACTTTCTTCTGCAATTACAAGGTAGGCTGATATCAAGCAGTTTCAGATTTTTCTTAGAAGAAACAAGTTAATGATGGACATCACTTATAAAGCATCATTAGCTCAGATCTAACATCAGTAAAACTGTGTTACAGACCATGTCAGAATCTTTAACAAGACCTGTTCTCTCAGTTTGTAAACAAGTGCTTACGCAAACATGCTCCACAGCCTTACAGAGGAGTTACAGGGTTGTTTTACCATACTGTTGTGTTGGTTAGGTTGCAAACTGTCAGGTAAGAGCATTGTGCATAAGAATGAACACAGATTTTAAGAGTCCTTGCTGCTGGCACAGGCATAGGATGGTACAGAATAAGGGGACTGCACTTAACCATCACATTTAGAATCACCTACAGGAAGCTGAAATACACATTCTGGTTTATTGCGTGCCAGAGAGGATTAACTTGAAAAACCAGTGAGCCACAATACTGGCACTCTTGGAATTTCAGAAAGTACCTCTGTTTGTTCAAGACTTCAGGGGATGGCCAGACATCAGATTACATTATTAAAATGGAAATGACCCCTTTGGTTTGATTCAGTTACCTTCCGTAGGTACCTATAGTTATTTTAAGTGCCTTAGGGAATCCTACCTCCACTTCTGCTACTACTACAGAAGGTCACTAATCTCCCTTAACTCTTGTGTCATACCTGCCAGCCCTATGTACACGTTTGAGATACTTTATGGCATTTAAGATAGTGTTAGGCACCTATCTACGGATGACCAATTTGAGCCCTTAGCAACAGACTAGATTTAATCTCACCTAAAACAGGTATTTAGACTAAATTGTTTCCCAGACTCTGGTTTGTTATCAGTAGAGAAATACGGGCACCTTCCTTACTAACGTAGATAGCCAAGGTGAATGAGATTAAATGTCTTTGGAAATTTACATTTACTTTGTCCAGGAATACGAGATTTATAATAAATTACTATACACTTATTTACCTACTAATGCAATTTTAAGTATTTTCTTATGGATAAGTATATTAGAATTAGCATATATTTTATCCCACATATTATTTAAAATAAGGCAGCTGGAATGTTAAAATTACTAAAGTGTAGTATGCATAGTGGTTACTCTGGAGGACAAATGTCGTAAATAACGAATGCCCCCCCTTCCCCCTCTGTTCTCCTTGCTTTTATTTCTGAGCAGACATCATATGGTATGGAATATCCCTTTGGTCAGTTTGGGTCAGTTGTCCTGGCTGTGTCCCCTCCCAAGATCTTGCCCACTCCCAGCCTAGCTGGGGGGGAAGGAATGTTGGAGAGACAGCCTTGATGCTGTGCAAGCACTCACTGCTCACCAGTAACCAAAACACTGGTGTGTTATCAACACCTTTCTAGCTACCAATAGAAAACACAGCAATCCAAGGGCTGCTGTGGGGAAAATTAACTCCACCTCAGCCAGACCCAATACACCTTCTTAACGAACTGATGAATGCAATACATAATGGCTCACAGAAATTAGATACAGTGTCCCTTCAAATTTTGATGATAATGACATCTCGACATCTGCTGTCCAAGCTTTTGTGTACCTCCATCCTATCACATGCTAATAAATTGGATATGTCTAATTTCATAAGAGATTAACAGAGTTGTTCCATAGTACCTCAGCTGTAGAAGACTAAAAATATCACAGCAAAAAAAAAGTATGTATTCCCCACCAAAACCTGGAGAATGTAAGGAAAATGGTACAGTACAAAACTCATTCCAGCATGTTATTTAAAGTCATAGAATAAAAGAGAGGAATGGAGGCTAAATTACCCTTCCCTTGTAAAGAAAGACTACTGAAAAGAAGACTTA
The DNA here is from genome assembly GCF_000700745.2 of Antrostomus carolinensis. Taxonomy (NCBI): domain Eukaryota; kingdom Metazoa; phylum Chordata; class Aves; order Caprimulgiformes; family Caprimulgidae; genus Antrostomus; species Antrostomus carolinensis. Next base: position 6,969 of record NW_010339335.1, read on the forward strand.
TCTGTGTTCATGCATGCAAGAAGACTGGAACTCAAAACTTCTTGACACTTATGTCACTCATTTTTAGGACAATGTCTGACACATCTGTTGTAACACTCACTCTTCACTATGGAGGCAAGTTACAGTGTATTATGATGAGTCTTCCTCATCATACCAGGCTGGCCAAGGCCTGTTTGTCTCTAAAGACAAAGGGAGTCAAAGGAGAAGGTGGTTGCAACAAACACTGAATATGTATTGGACAACACCAGCAGAAAGGAATGTATATCCTTCTCTGCCTAGTGAACTTTTCCAGAGGATTCACCATTCTTTGTCTCTGAGCCAAATACATGAAAGAAAGATCCTGTTCACCTGAAGAGAGTCAGGGTTGCACCATTTAAATCCTGGATACAAATACAACTCAGGACTTCAGTATTATGCCGAGGGATTTCTCATTTTATATTGGTTAAGTCCTGACACTTTGACAAAGGGAAGAGTTACACACCAATTAATTTCTCAATATGTTTAAATCATGGGGTCTGTTGAAATTTGCAGAATTTCTTTAATTCCCCAACAGTATTTAATATCATCCTGAAACTAATTCTTTCCTTTTCACCTTTTTAGCATAAACTTTCACAATATCAAAGTCCCTTGTATTATATCCAGCAAGTATGCTTGATAATAATTTGGTAATTTACTCAGAAATACTTGCTTCTGTACATGCATTGCTTGGGTACAGTTGTTGTCTATTACCCATATCATGAAGGGAAAAAATCCATTTTAAGTGTGTTTAAAGGTGTATTTTTGAAATTACAAATTCACAAAATCCTGGCGTTCACTCTTTCACTAGGAAAGCTGAAAAGCAATCATCACAAAAGGGAGAAAAACAAGGTCAAAGAACAATTTCCTTCCATATACCCTTCCACCTATTAATCTGATACGTTTGCTCTTCAAGAGAGAGGGAAAATATCAAAATTTTCCTTCAAATTAGCTGACACACTACATGTCACAGGTGGCTTCTGTTGGCCACATGAAGGATTCCTTGTTTTCAATTGATAAGAGCTAAATGGTCTGTGACCACAAATTTGTAAGAGTACAAAAAAAAACAGCACTGGAACTGGAGCTGGAGATGTAAGAGAAGGTAGGCAAAAGACTGTAGCTAGCATGATGTAAAAGCCAGTAGTGCAAAAGCTCCAGATACCAGGAAGAACATTAAAAAAATTAGCAGAGATAAAGTCAAGAGAGTAGGTATCAGCTCCAGACTGAATAAAGATATCTGTAAGGGTGTCCTGGTTTTTAGCTGGGGCAGAGCTAAGTTGCTTTTTAGTAGCTAGAATAGCACTGTGTTTTGGTTTCAGTATGGGATTTGTTATGAGAAGAATGTCAATAACATACCAATGTTTTCAATTGTCACTGGAAGTCAAAGGACTTTGTGTTTTGCTAGGCTACAGGTGCAAGGTCTAGGGAGGGTGGGGAATATTAAAATTAATAAGGTAGATTGGCATTTGAATATGACAATGGGATATTCCATATCATACAATGTCATGTTCATTGTATTAATGAGGGTCTCGCTCTTGTGGGGGCTCTCTCAGGTTCTCACTCTTCTAGGATTGCAGTTTCAGTTTGGGGATTGTTGCTCCTCTGAGATCATTATCCAAGAATGGGCTGGGCTTGGTCAGTGAGTGGTGAGCAATTGCACTGTGTATCACTCATTTGCATATTTTATTTCTATTATTATTATCATTATTTTAAGTTTTATTTTATTTCAATTATTAAATTGTTCTTATCTCAACCTACAAGTCTCCTTACCCTCACCCCTTCCAATTCTCTCCCATCTTCCCTGCACAGGGTGGGGGGAGAGCATGAGTGGCTGTGTTTGGCTGCTAGCCAAGGGCTAGCCAAGTGAAACCACCACAAAGGGGCAGGATTTCATTGCTTCAGCATAAGTACATAGGGCCGTTAGAGACACCAGTATAGGACTGAGCAGATATGACACCAGACTTCTGAGTCTGGCCTTATTTAAGGTCAGGTGGGATACTCTAGGATGTCTCAGATGGCCACTGTATCCCACTCCAGGTGCCAAAACTGTCATGGTCCATACGTCCACAGTCCACCCAAATCCATCCCAGTGGAACCTAGAGAGCTATTAGCTGACTAAATGTAGGTTAGAGTGAGGTAGGTAGATCTGCAGGCTTCACTGTCTATTAACTAAACAGTCTCCATCGGATAAAATTGGCTTAACATCTACCTCACAGCTAGGCATACAACTCTATTTAGACACTCACATTTAGGTGTCTTCAGCTTCACTTTGAAGCTGACTCCCATCCCCAGATGCAGGGTGTCTATTAGTGCCTTGACATAGGCATTTAGTGCTATTTGAGATAGTGCAGGACATCTGAGATGCCTGGATGTTATTGGCAGAACTGACTTGAGACCTGTGGGAAACCCAGACTCCTCTAGACCAGTGGTGGAAGGCCAGGAAGGACAGGTAGGTTGCCCAGGGCTTTTCAAATGTCCCTAAACACCATATTTAGGAAAAATGAATCAAGACTTATTTATTCAGCATCTGAACCTGAATCATGCCCGCTCTGCCCCATTGATATCTTCAAAACCAGACCCACATGCATATTCAGAGTCCCTTCTTGCAATAGTATCTGCCAATAAGTGCCAAGTCTACAGGGCCTTTCAAATCAGTTTTCCAGTCGAGGAAAGACAGAAACTCTTGCTTTGACCCCTCTATTAAAAATGTGGACATGGACCCCTGTGACATGGCATGCTTCAACAGGATGGAGGCAAGCTTTCCCTCAAAAATATCAAAACAATACCAAAATCCAGTTTTGCAAAAAACTGTGCCTCAAGAATTTTATCAACATAAATAAATTCTATTAGTGCATGGATATCTTACTTATCAGCCTTATCCTGCTTTGATAAGGCTGCTTGTAAACAGAAAGTTTCCAGGGCCACAACTGGCAAGATCCAACACACCTCAAGAGCCAAGTCCTTCTCACCTGCTAAGAAAATAAACCTGACAGATGACATTTAACAGTGTCACCCACTGATACATTTCGTATCCAGGCAGCGTAGCTGGTGTGGGGACTCACAAATTGTACCACTGCTTGGAAGATTCCTCCTGCTGGTCTCTCTTTTGCTGTCATGATTTCACAGGAGGAAATGCTGGATTATTACAGCACACCCACACAGTCAGACAACTGACCTGTTCACTCTAGTATTCTGAGTCCTCTGAGGACCTCTTTAGGAACAAATCATCTAACACCCTTCCAAACCCTTCAAGAAATAAAGCAGAATTTGGGGGCTAGTTCACTGAGGAGACCACTGCTAAAAGATGGTACAGATCAGACTGATCCAAAGTTTATGCCCTCAACCCTGCGTTGTCCTGCTACACTGAAAAATATGAACACGTAAGTGTGCACCACTTTTCCCATGGGCTAAGGATCATTCCCTAAGGCAGGTTCAGAAAAAAAATCAGTGTAGATTTAGCCTTAGACACTAGCCCCAAGGGAGAAATGCAGAATTTCTTCAACTCTTCTTCATTCCGCTGGGATTCTTCATTGTAGACAAGACAGGAATAAGCCAGATAGATTGGATTGTCTTTCTAAATGTCACACTTTACCTACATGTGACAAATGCAGAAAAAATCTGTGTTAGGAAGGTAAGTATTAGGCAAACCGTGCATGCTGGGTTGCAAAATGTGGTCTGTCATTAGCAATGCTGAAAGCAAGAACAGCTGTTGAAAGCAGCTGAGAAACGTCAAGAATATGGGGCAAAACTACATGACACAAGGACAAAGATGAAAATAGAGAATGCTGCAACTTGAAGGGGCACTCTGCATCAAATGATGAGTTAGCATAATTCAGAAAGATGAGAGTCAACGTGTGGTGCATGGAAGGAGGAATTCAGGGTAGGAAGATGGAGGAAAGGAGGAAGGTAGCTCAGGTTTGGGAGTCCTCTGACTTTCAGGAGAACCAAAGAGAAAAGGCATCACTGCACTGGTTTCTGTATCTCGCAAAACACCCTTTACCCTTACTGTTTCCTTTTCACCTCAACGTGCTGCGTGCAACCTTGCATCAAATGTTGTGAAATACAACTCGTCACATCAGCTCAGGAGAAGCAAATGTCTGGCTTCATGGAGACACATGCAACCAACTCATTCTCATTTGGGGGCTCTTTCCTCTTCACAAAGGGTGGCTTCTCTAATGCTGTTTTAGACCACAGAGGAATGATGGAGAGAAATACCGTCGTGGTATCATGCAGGGCTTTTTAAGACCTGACAAGGCAATCAACCGATACAATGCAATAAATACAGTTCTTGCATTGTTTTCTTTAGTAACCTCTTCTATTATTACAAATGAAAATTATAGTTAAAAATCCACCATATGGCACAGATTAATCCCACTTTAATTTACAACAATTGCCACCGGATTGCAAACTGTTTCCCTGTACTAAGTGTTTATTATAAAATCACTATCTAAGTATTGGAAAAGAAACCATACAATGTTTAAGAAAAAAACACAAGCACTGGTCACCATCCTGGAATACATTAGCAAACTCTGAGGTAAATTAGAGAGCTGATAAATATATTAGCACAGCACCAATAGTGCATAATGAAATCTTTTAAGTAACATAGGGAAAAGGAATAAAGTTATTAAAAATAAATGTCTTTTTCTACAATGGTATATGCAAGGGATCTCCACTGTATTAAAGCATATAAAAATAATGGAGAAGAAAATTGAGCTGTGGGCACTGAGATTTTCTACATTTGCTTATTTTTAATGTAGAATTCAGGCAGGTGTCTAAGGCAATATACTACAGTTTCATGTATAAATGAAGCAGTAAGTTTCACTAACTTGAAATTAATTTAGATTAAACTTGAAGTTTAGCTCCAAATGGAATTGAGTTGTGAAATAGTTCTGTCAAAAATGAATGGAGAGTTAAATTTAAAATGACTGTTGGCTAAGAGAACAGTGGAATATTGGTTAAAGGCTGTGATTTGACACCCATGCTTACTAAAAAGCAGATAAAACCAAGTCTTTAAGGAGAAGTATCTGGCTCATGTAAGTCATTATTTCACCTTGTTACCAAGTTAGTAATATTTACTTTCCTTCCTAGTTTTATAAATATAAAATCACCTTTAAAACACCACCATACAAATCTTAATCTGACTTTTATGCTAATGTTTCTGAAAAAGGTCACACAATGAAATATTTCTTTATGTACCAGTAATGCTTCTAAGCCATATTTGCTCTCTCATTATTTAAAAACAAGGAAGCAAAAAACCCCTCAGTTTCCTTACAACAGTACTCACCAAATCATTTGGCTATTTTATTAAAATATACATCAATAAGAAATGTTAAAAATCAGAAGTGACATTATTTTGGAGGGTGAATTGCTAATAAAGCAACACAGATTTTCATCCTGTGTGAAACAGCTGGACCATGACGAGATCACATTAGCACTAATTAAAATGATATTTTTTGTGCAGTTTTTGTTAATCCAGCTTCATTGGACTCAAAAGGATTTTTGAAATCTGTAATAAAAGCTATTATGTAATCTTACTCTGGTTCTCTTGTATCAGGTTACTGTGCGAAATTTCCCTATAATAAACCATATTTTCTTAAAACTCTCACTCAATAAAATCAATATTAAGTTTTTTACTATTATAGCTGTTTTTTCCCAATATATGATTCTCATTTAATTAAAAAAAAATTAAAGCCTTAATTTATTTTTGCTTGACGAACAAGAAAAATACCATATTAAAGGCAACATTTTGCCATGTTTTTCTTTCCCCCTCACTTTCCCAGGTCCCTGTTGTTCCCAATGTATAATTTGCAAAACATATTGCTTCAATACTTACAATGAGAGAGGCGGCCCAGCTGTGGGAGGGAAAGGACAGCAGTCTCCAATATTACCATAATAATCTGCCTAAGGTCCCATGAGCCCTCTGGAGTATACAATTCTCTATACTGCAGGCCCCAGCTGGAGAATGTTCTCTTGACATGTATGCCAACCTTTGCCTGCAGGCAAAATAAAAAAAGGCAGAGAAGTAATCATGAAAATAAAAAATCTTGTCAACTGTGGTAGGATGCAGTTTCCATGTTTTTTTGCTCACGTAGGCAGTCATTGTGCTAACAAAATGATAGGAGACTTTAAAAGACTGCAGCTGGTACGTGTTTTACTGGAGAGGGGAGAACATCATGTGCCACACTAATTCTGCAGTTCTAACTTTGGGGGAAAAAATGAGCAGTGATATTGTATTACTGTCAATATGCATGACAGCTTTAAAAAAACTGCTCATTACAGGATTTAAGCAGGAAAGTGAAACCCTGACAGTGTTGTGCTAATTGCAAAGGGCCAGATTGTAATCCTCATTGTTTTGTGTTGGGTGGCTGGGGCTTTTTCACAGCAGTGAGAGCTCTCAGGCAAATAGTCTTGCTGGCTCAGTGGGACTAATTGGGAAGTAAACGCCCATCACTGTGAAAGCCATGCAATTGGCTCAGTGAACTTTCCAAGGAAAAATGCATGACTTCAAATCAAACAATGCAGTAAATGGAAAAGGTGGTTGGAAGACACGTGTAAGATCAAAGACCAAATATATGCTTTTGTTTTTCCATTTCAAACTCAATTTGAACCCAAGAACCCAACGTCTTTCTTCTGATTTCGTTCAAACAGATGTAAGTAAGCGGAACACCAGCATCACAGAGCTCAAAACAAGTCACACATTTTTTTAGATGCTCAAAAAAAAAATGAAAGCAGTCTCCTGTGAGGAAAGAAAAAATGTGTGTGTAACAGTCATGGGTCAGAGGCTGTATTTTCAAAACAGTGTTGTCAAAGGGTTACTTACCATTTTAACCCTAATGAACACTAAAACAATATTTCCTTTTGTTTTCCTTTGCTGCTAGAAGATATATTCCCACTCAAATGCATGGTATTTCATCTCACAATAACCCCATGGATTTTACAGGTGTAATCAAGGTGGAAAATCTTTGGTAGTAAACCAGTATCGAAACTGAAAGCCTTTATCTGCCTGTTTGAATGAATTCAGAATATAGCATCCATTAAAGAGGGTCATACATTTATTTATCTAATGCTTTTTGGAAAGAGTAGATTTGTGTAACCATAAACCTCTATGCAAGTGAGGTAAAAAAACAAGCCCCCCAGAGACAGGGGCTGCTCCCAGCAGGGGAAGTTTCAACGCAGTCACCATCTCCCTCATCCCTTCCTACTCCCCACTAACCCACACAGTTTTTCTTTATGCAATTAATAAAACCAAGCCTGTTAAATTAGAAGTACTTTTCAGCTACCTATGTGTGTGTACATAAATATGGGGGTTTTTTCTTCTCCAAAATCAGTTCTCATCTCCTTTGTCTCCTTTCTTCAAGCCACATAGAAGGAACAAGAACATGTTTAGCTCAATAATTGCTCTTGAAGGATATGTAGAGTAGCAAGTTAAAGAGTTCGATTTGTTGTCTGAAAGTGGAAGTCATTACTTACACTGGGTGGACTTGGGAGAGACCCTGTCTGTCTGGCACATGAATGAGATAATTCTTTAAGTCTGCCAGCCAAGTGGAGCTTAACTGAAGATGCTGGAGAATTTAAAATGAGGAGAAAAGGAAAACAAAATAAAATATATATTGAAACTACTGGGCCAAGATTAAATAGCATAGATAATATTCCACATGGATGTAAGAAAAAGAAGGAGTCATGGCCAAAGCCTATTTAGACAGACTCGAACAACGTTCCCTCACAAAACTACTGGAACAGAAGAACGTGACTCTCCAGAAAGAAGGGGCTTTTGGAGTCCATGGTACTAACCATTAGGAGAAGATTTCATGCAGTGCAGCTTTGGATACAGGTGTCTGAACTGTATCTCTGCACTTCATCATGTGTAAAAGAAGGTCCCAGTCAAAATGAACAAATAAATCCTGCGTCTTGCCATGGAATGAACAGGAAGCCTGGTTACTGTCACTGTGGCAGAGTTAGGTATATAACCTTGCTACCAGATTCATCTATGTTCTTACAAGAATTAATATTAGTTTGAGGTGGTATATTTTCTCTGTTTTCTGACCTGTGTTACCTCTTAATGCTTGTTAAGACAGCTCAGTCAGTAAATCAAACATTGCCTAGTGCACTCCCTGGCACTGTGGTCAACCTGCACTCCACAGCCCGGATGAGAGCAATTAAACTCAAACTCTACTACTCTTTGAAACAGGGTGGCCTTATCCAAGCTGCCTGGATGGGAATCAGCAGTGTCCTCCATAAATCATCCCCAGGAGCAGTTTGGGAAAGCATTATTCAGCATGTGCCAAAACCATGGGCATAAAGTTTTCCAATGCTATTTTCCAGTATAGATGTAGCATGAACACATTTTGCTTGTATTTGGAATAAATTTATGGAAAGTGTTCATGTTACTGAGACCACCATAAATGCATAAAAATAGTTACCATCCTGCAAAGCTACTGAAAGTAGTTCAAAAAAGTAGTCTATTACTGGGTTACAGACCTCTGTGAAACATTTATACTTTATTTGCTGGTTCACTCACTTAAAAATAAATAATGTTTGATATGAAATGTCATTGTGACATAAAAAACCAAAATTATTTTTTACAAAATGTAACAAGAGTATAAGCTATCTTGAAAAATGTTGTTGCTTTTTGACTGAAACAATTTTATTAATTCAAGCCAGAAAGAACATATAATTTGTACTTACCTGAATTTGCATTTTCCTTCGACTTGATCTGCTCAGAGTTATTAGGCATGGCAGTTAAGTATTTTGGTTGATAAGCAATATGAATAGGACAGGAGGTCAAGGTCATTAGAAACAAAAAAATCCACTGTCTAGCAGAAAATTTATTTTAGCAACTGTAGCCCTCCCATAATCTCCAAATAACACAATACATGATTCTACGGTTTTGTCTTGATAGTAGGAATACAAGTGGGCTTTTTGCAAATTCATCTTCTCTTACTTTCTTCACACTGTGGGATAAGAGAGACTGGTCTAAGCCATTCATTTACCTTAGGCACCTATTTTTGCATGGGATGAAATCTGGAAGTTCTTGACTCTCTGCAGAGAGAGTCTAGTCAGCTAGCTCATCAGGAAACCAAAGTTAGATAAAATGAATGGCCTGCTTCTGTTACTTCAAGTTGGTTTGGAAAATCCCCCTAGGTATGAGATGTGCCAAGTGCCTTTAAAATTCCAGCTCCAGATCTCTGCAAAATCCCAACCACCTGTGTTATGTGCTCCGTTTGCAAAGTACTTTTCTGTGCTTTCCAAACTCCCTTAGCTCATGTCAGCAAAAAATATTTGCAGCCAGCCCAAACAATTCCAACTGCAGATGCTGCTGAGAAGCTGGCTCACCTCTGCAGGAGGAGGTCGGCTGTCAGCACAATACCTCAGGACACTGACAAAAGCAAGAGCAAAGCAAAACACGTATATATGCACCCAAGAGTTACCCAACAGCCCTGCAGTGAAGGGAACCTACTGCTCAAGCCTCCTGAGCACGTGGGATTGGGTATGCCAGAGCAGCTACCATAGACCAGCTGCTGAAGAACTTTATGGTGAATGTCCACCTAAGGAAAGAATAGGAGATCAGAGCATTCTCCCAAAGAGAAAGACAAACTGAAAACAAGCATTTCTGAAAGTGGGAATAAGTATTTCTACCCTCCACTGACTGAGAAAGAATTGGGGATCTGTTGCTTTTTTCACTGCAATGGGCCTTCAGCACCTCAGCTCACCCATGAAACATTATTGTCCAACAAATCTAGTTGCTACCATGGTGATAGCTAGCTTCTCATATTTCATTAGAAAGGAACTTGCAAGCAACTATGTATTCATCCTGGAAAGGCAAAAGCTTTGTTCCCTATGTTATTCTGGAGCGAGATCACTCTCTTCAACTACCTCACTCTCTTCAACTACCTTCAATGACCTCATCACTCTCTTCAACTACCTGAAGGGAGGTTATAGCCAGGTGGGGGTTGGTCTCTTCTCCCAGGCAACCAACAATAGGACAAGGGGGCATGGGCTCAAGCTCTGCCAGGGGAGGTTTAGGTTAGGTGTTAGGAAGAAATTCTTTACAGAAAGGGTAATCAGGCACTGGAACGGCCTGCCCAGAGAGGTGGTGGATTCACCATCCCTGGAGGTTTTTAAAAAGAGATTGGACGTGGCCCTTAGTGCCATGATATAGTAATTGGAGTTGGATCAGGGGTTGGACTTGATGATCTTGGAGGTCTTTTCCAACCCAATCTATTCTATGATTCTATGATTATATGATTCTATGATCTGGACCAAACACTGAGTGGTTGGCAGATTAAAAAAAAAATAATAATAGTCTTCAGTCTCTGCACTGTCAAATATTCTCCTGTCCTCTCAAAAACCTCTAGATTATTCTGAAAACTCTCCAAATCTCTGTTATGATGCTTATCCCAGAGCCTGGGAACTGCTAACCCATCAAGGGAATATGTGCTGAACACAGCATACCATTCAGAGACATGACTAGGAAAACAGGATTTCTGAGTTGCTATGAAGGAACCACTGAAACCCTGACTACAAAAGGAAAATAAAATATTTCCCCATGATACCAGAGATTTTCAAATGAATGAAAAAGAGAACATCTTATATAAGAAAATTGTTGAGCAATATCTGAAATACTGAATGCAGCATACACTGGGTGGACCCTTGTCATGGTATGTTGCACTTCTCTCAAGGGTATGAAATAAAAGGAGAGGGAGGGAAGAGTAAAAACTGACAGACTACAGTTCACTGTCGTGTGATCTGATCCAAAACCCAACAGAATAATTGGATTTTAATGAGTTTTGATTCAGTACCAACCAGTTTATTTCTGTGTGTGAAAAAAGAGTTTTGGAAGTAAATGGTATCACTTATAACTTCATGAGGAAAAATGTCTAATAACGGTCAAATTAGATGTTTCTAACAGTGTTATGAATCCTGATAAGAAATAGGATGGGCTTTTAAAATTAATAAATGGGGTTAAAAATAAGATTATTATTTTAAAGTTAGAAAGTTACTGATAGGACCATGAAAGAAACCTCTTCCACAAAGAGAAAAATAAGTAAAAATTGCTACAAAAAATTGACATAACAGAAACACTCTAAAGATGCAGAGAATTTCATTTAGAAAAAAGAGGAGAACTAGAAGTATTGAAGGAAGGCAGGATTATGATGTTAAGAACTAGAGCAAAAAAAGTTTTGTCAGATCTCAGAGTCTTTTTTGTTCTTGAATTGTCTAGTGTCAGTTAATTTTATTCTCTCCTTCTCCAGGTTTCCTAGAGCTGTCACCATGCTGGGCTCAATTCACCTCCTGTTCAGGAAAGAGATCATGATGCTGTGACTAAGCAGGTTACAAAAGGAAAACTGACTGTGATAATTCAGGTTAATGTACAGGCATCAGTTTTCCTTGGCAAACTGTTAACACAGATGCAAGTCTTTACAGAGGCTCAGCTCTTTTCTGCTTCCCAGACTCTCCCCTCTCTGATTCGCCAACTCCCACTGGAAGTGCAAGGGACAGTGCCAGGGTGGGCCACTTTGCTTCTTAGTTGCTTTCCTTGACATCCACTTACAAATCTTTTTATTCACTGTTTGTTTTGCTGTCATAACTAAAGCCTTCCATGAGATACAAGAACCTCACTTTGAAATACACCAGATTAACTCCGTTTCAGAAAGCTCTTGGGGGCAAGCCTAATTTACTTCTGTAGAGTAGAAGAGAGGGGAGAAGCTAGAGATGGAAATGTCATTCATTGGAGAGCAAAAAGTAATAACATTGCACAGAAATAAAAATATAAGTCTGTCCAAACAAGAAACATAATAATGCAACTCAAAAAAAATCTCAGATTTGGAAGGGGCAGGATTGGGGGGCAACTTACTTCTTTGTCTGAGGTATACAGCTAAAACAGTGGCTGCTCCTAGGCAAGTCATTTAAGAAAAATATCTAGTGCACAGAAGGCTGATCCAAACACCTGCATTTAAAGAAGCCATGAATTCAAGCCAGGGCTGTTTTCCTGGTGTACGGAACAGTGCTCCTATGGTGGAGCAAAGGTTAGGGAGCCATGGCTACAGCATCACATCCAGCAAGAGACTTGAGAAACCACGGGACAACCTAGGCAGAATTTAAAATCTGTGATACAAAGCTCGTTAATCCAGAAGTCCAAAATTCAAAGCCTAGACTTAATGGCTGAAGCATCAAATTCAAAATATATGTGAAGTTCTGCTACTGGGAAAATGTTGGATCTGAAAGGCAGCCACTGGGATTCATGAACTACAGGAGAAAGTGTAAGGGCTGTGTAGTTTTCAATATAAATTTCCATGCTTTAGAACCCCTTACAAAGCAGTGTGCAAAGACAGCAAGTAGCACGAGGGAGTTGGTGTCACAGAAAAAAGCATGCTCAGGTTGTTTGCGTTAAACTGCTTAAGCGAGAACTTACAGCAAGAAATCAGTATCAATAATAGCATTGCCCATTATTAAGGTCCAGGGACATGTTCTGGCCATATCTCAACTACACACTGGGAGCACTAGGCCACTGCACACAGCGGCTTCATGCTTTTTTATGCTGCTATTATTACTTTGAGTTCAATATAAGGAACCTAGACTGCTGCCTGGGCAGGATGCAGTTGGATCCAAACTGCTCCCTAGTCTGCATGATCAGGGGTTGAACATTCCTATATACACTGAGGTGAACAAATGGTGCTGATGAGGGAGACCCAAGTCCTACATGTAACAATTACTGTCACCTAAGAGGCCAAGGCTCATGTCATGTCCTTCCCACCCTTCCACGCTTTTTGTTCGGAAAGGAAGTTTCTGGACCAGAAATGTCAAGTGAGGAAAACTTGTCACTGCAACTCTTCCTTTTCTCCTTATCCATCTTCTCATTCTTCTTGAACACCTGGTCATCCTCTCTGCTAGCCTAAGAAGAATCACTAGCTTTTTCAGGTTTTTCCCAGGACAGGTATTTGTGAGTGGGTAAGTAACAATGTTGCTGTCCATGCTGTCAATGCTGCTGTCAATGTATTCACTCTAATAGCAAAGAAAATTCCTGTGGTTATTTTTTTATATGGTATCCATATGTTCATATTCTTTATTGAACAGAAGGGACTATGGACTATCTGCTTTCCTTAAAGACTTGTCTGGGGGTAAAAAAAAAAAAAAAAAGCAACCTACTTTTCTAATGGATTTGTGTTCCTTGCATTTGCTTATCTACTCTTCAGTGTCAGGAATAATCGGTAAATGCAATAAATCTAAATAGATAAATTAATAACAATTATAAATGTTGCTGTGATAGTGATGCCAGCAGCTGTGATACAAGGGTGGTTATGTATCAGTGATTACACGTTAGCTCAGCATAAAGCATTTTAAGATCCCAGATACAATAGCAACAACAAAACACCACAACACGACTGCATTATTTATTCAACATAGTCTACACCACATGCTGTATTTGCATAGTAAGCATACCTTATACTGAGTACACAGAGTTAATACAAAGAAGAGGTAGGTGAGGTGTATTGGATCATCTCTCCCATCTCCCTGCCAACAGTGTCATTCCCTAATGGGTATTTTTGTGCTTTGTCCAGTCTAGAGTAATACAGAACTTCGTAGTTAAGGTTCTTTCAGGCACTCTTCTACAGCCCAACAGATCTCACAGTCCATGTTATCTGATATCAGATCTCTATTTTTTTTCATCTCTCCACTGTACTCAATTACCCTCAAAGCCATTTTTTTTTCAGAAAACTTCAGTTATGACTTATCCTGAGGCTGGGACCCAGCAAGAAATCAGCTTGATTGTTCTCCACACTTCTCATACTCATGAACAAGTTATATTTGTATACCTTACATCACATACTAACTTTCACAACCATGTAATAACTATATTTTTAGGAATATTTGTCTCCTATATGCAACCAATATCCATATGATTAAGTGTAACATTCCAAATAGGCAATAGTCAGTCATGTTAAATTTGCCTTTAAAAAAATTTGTTGTCACCAAAGGCAGACTTCTACCCCCAATTGCAAATGTCTGTGAGTCAAGTGTGTGAAATTCATCTTAAAGCGATAACTTTTTTGTACAAAAGATGATAGATTTTCAAGTATCTTTTCCCAAACTGCTCATGCTAGAAATGGACATTTTAAGAAAAGGAGAATCTTGGCTTTCCAAGGAAACATTTCACACGTTTCTCATACTGCAGCGTGATGAGGTAATGTACTTTAAAATCACACAATGATATGTATTCACAGAAGAGCTATCCAAGGCAGCATCACAAGAGGAGAAGTTTCAGACATACTGCAAATAATGTTGCTTACAAGTCTCTAAAATAGTGAGGTCCTTTAAAATACCTTGACTTACACTCTTTCCCAATGTGTGACTGCTTGGCATGGTCCAAACTGGTCATTGGCATTCATGTGCAGATGACTTGCATAGCTTATTGGAGGTTTTGTTATCTGCTGACTCTGCACCTACACTAAACACATGTTGATAAAACTCCCCATCATATCATCCTGAAGCTGATATTAGATAAGGGCTGACAGAAGAACTTCCTTCAGTACAGATGTAGTTGTTGGCTTCCTCACATGTGGCACATTTGGAACATCAGCAATGAAGGGATGCTTTGAACCTCGAGCACTGATCTCTAAAACAGATATATGGAGGCACTAAAAGGTTCTAAACATGATAGCCAGCCTACATGAATGGCATCAGTTCCTACTTATATACTGACTGGATCATTTATCCAGAGAAGGTTATTGGTTTTCTTTTTACTGAATATCACCTTAAACACCTGAATGCAGCATGCTACTGTTCCTAAGAAAGAAAACCTAGTCTTAGTGATACCCCATGGATTTCAGGTTTTTTTCCATAGTTTCTAAGGTCTCAGCAGAAATGTTACAAATAATATTCATGAGCCCTGCACCAGACACCTGGGCCTTAACTGAGCAAAACACTTATTTTTCTGGCTTAAGGTCATCCTAAAATTAATGTCCCTTTCTTGACTGAAGTGCTATAGAAATAGTATAATCACACCTTTATTCTTCAGACTAGGCATTTCCTGGCCCCATGTTAACCATTGTAAATGTAACCTATTTATGGGGGGAAATTTTGGCATTTGATTTTTTTGCAAATTATTTCCCTGTTACAATGACAATGAAAAATATCCTCTGATTAAAAAGGTAGGTAGATATATTGAAAAATAGTACTATATGAAAAGTGAGCAGTGAAAAACTTGAAAATCAAAGTTTTTGTGCCTTCAATTTAAAAGGCAGTCAATCAGATTTGGGATTGCTGTCTTGGCCCTCCAGCCCATATGGATTTAATATACAAAAGACCCATGTTTCCTGTGGAAATACAGCCCAACCACAAGCATTCATTTCCAAGTACTTAGGTATATTCAGCTGTGTGCATACATTAAAATACTAAAATTAGAAGTAACACATCATTTACAATGTAACAGTATTGTGCACCTAACGGCATAGCAAAGTACCTGTATCTACTGGTAGACAGGTAAGCAGATATGGAAAGGCATTTCAACAGATAGGTATGGTCTCACAACATGACTATTAACATATGGTATCCTTGGCAGCAGAAGTGGTCACTTAATGAAGCCCATTGTAGGCTGTGCATGTAATTTATGTTTTTACTTTTGTAAACAGCACCTAGTTGCTATGGCTGGAGGCTCTGTATAAATCATTAAAGAAATATATTCAACAATTTATATGAAGTCAAGAAGCAGGAAATCACCATTTCCATATTTAAATCTGCCTGCATGTGCATCATTACTTTATTTTATTAACTTGCCAATATATGCACCCCATCTGCATACTGTATTGAAGACAGTTAGCTTTTTTGTAGCCTATACTTATAGAACTTTGTATGGAGATGTAGAAAAATAAGTTGTAATGATGGTTTTTAATTTTTCTTTAAGTAACCAAGTCAAGAGAGGTCCACGACATTAATAAAATTACTACTTGTAAAGAAATTAGCTATGGCTGCATATCACAATCAAATTGGGATTTACAGAGCAAGCATATACGACCTCATCCAAGCTCACATCAGGCTTCTTCCAGAAACTGAAAAAGCCAGTCCTACAAAGACTCAAGCACAGACTTTAAACTTAATATGAGTAATCACAGTAGCATCAGTTGAGCTTCTCTTG
>NW_010339336.1:0-8987 GCF_000700745.2 Antrostomus carolinensis
GAGGGGAAGGAGAACCTCCCTTGATCTGCTGACCCTGCTCTCTTTAATGCACCCCAGGATACTGTCGGCCTTGGATAAAACCCACACACACCTTCCCAGCCACCAAGTACAGTCCCAGAGAGCAGCTACTTCAGGTATTTAGTGTCTTTTAGCAACACAAATACTCTTGGACTGAAGTCATTGTCACTCTGTGGCAGGATGACGGATCCAGCCTGGCCAAAACCACAGCAAGGTTTTCTTCAAAGCTGAGAGCTTCTCTCCACAGAGCAAGTCCCTGCCTCAGACACCAGTGCCTGTCAACTAATTTCTCCATTGCCATCTGAAAGAAGGAATAACAAGTGAAAAACCACAAACCAGGGTGACCTGGGAAAATTCTGACAGCCTGACAAAAACAAGCGGAGGAAGTATCTCCTTGTTTATACATTTTCAGATCTTCAAATAAAGATTTCCCTGAAAAAAAAAAAAAAAAAACCAAAACATTGTGACTTCCTCTAAGCAGATAAAGAAAAGATGTCAGCCTGTATCTCATCAGATTTTCTGGTGTAAAAAGCTACAGCAGGTATTTAGATGGATGATGCCATTCAGTGACAGTCATCTCCCTTTTTGTAAAGCACAACCTGCATTTTAAACACACAGACTAAACTACAACCATTGAAAGAACAGAGCGTACAGAAAGTACAAGCCACCCACTCAACCTTGCAGATGCAAAACAACTGAACCCATAAGGAGGAAAACAAAACAGGGAAGGCAGCCGGAGCACGAAGCTTTGCTCAGGCAGCAGCAAAGGAGCCGTTATGTCATGGAAATGAGTTGGACAAACACAGCCCCGGGCATGTGGTCCTCTCTGGGAGATGTCAGAGGTCCCAGTGGCATCTACCATGCTTCTCTAACACCAGAGCACATTTCTCAACATGAAGCATGCTTACAGAACTGCAGTGCTCTCAGATTCCCTCAAGTCCAGCAAGTACATGCTTGACCCCTCTTAATTTAGGCACTGTAGGGCATAAGATCAGTGTGGGAAGTGGAAGGGAAAGCTTGGACAGGAATAGGGTAGAAGATCTCAATAAAGGGTACTACAACAACAGGATTACATATGATCAACACAGGACAGAGCATGGAAGTTCCCTTGGGTATTAAGCCAAAAAACAACTTGTGATGAGCGTGGACAAGGAAATGCTGAGGAGGCTGGTCAAGGGAATCGTGATGAGGGTGGACAAGGAGTGAACAACAGGCACCCAGAGAGGCTGTGCAATTGCCATTGATGGAGATATTCAGCAGATATGACTCCAAGCAACCCAGTGTGTCTTTGAAGCTGGTCCTGCTTTGAGTGGATGGAAGGATCAAGTGATCTTCAGAGACCTCTTCCAACCTAAGTTAGATTCTACAACTCGTGTGGTCACAAGTTACCATTGAGCACTAGGAATAGAACAGGAGCTTGAGAATGTCTGTTTACGGTATTTAGGAAGGGAACTGCGATCAGGGTGAAGAAATCAAGAGCAGGAAGATTTGGAACTATTCCATTATTAACATAAACATGATCAAATAGGTTTCATTTGGAATAATGTCACTTGCCTGACATTTCTAATATTGCTGGATGCATCCAGGTTGGGAAAGGTAGACTGGGGAGAAGTAGAGCAGCACTTTTCTCCATCTTCAGGAGTGGACTTTCCTTCCTACTGTCCTGTAGTGTTACAGAGAAGAGGGTAAGGACCAGCTCTGAGAGACTGGCAGCTCCCTGTCCCGTGCTGGCAGGTTCTGGCAGACAGGAGTGACCTCTCCTGGAGACTGCCAGCCTGGTAGTCCTGCTCCAGGGACAGCAGGAGCCCAATCACAGGCTCTGGTTGCCTCCATTTGGCTAGAATGCAAGAGAAAAGGCCCCAGCAAATCTCTGCAGGGACCCCAGCGCCAACCACGTCCCCCAAGAAACACACCTCACAGCAGATACCCTCCGTAAAGTTGTCAGCCTGCCAAGAAAGATTTGTCTTGGTTTGTATTTAGCATGAGCAGGAGGTGGCTGTAGAAAACAGTGACAATTATTAAAAATAGTAACCTAATTAGTCACGTAATTATCAAATTACAGAAAAATTGGGGTTCCAACAGACCTCTGAAAGTCATCTCATCCAAGCTCCTGCCCAAAACAAGTGTGATTAGGTGGTCAGTTTGCTGGAGGACTTGTCCACTTCACTTTTGAGTATCTCCACAGACAGAGATTCCCCTTTCTCCCAGGAAATGTGCATATCTTTTTACAGGAACAGGCCTGATGCAGAACATTCTTGGTCCCCTATTTGGTGAGATCACTAGTTTATTTAATGTGGATAACTGTATCAGCGTGTTTACGTCAGGAGGCACTTTACAGCCTCACTTGGCATTCTCATTTGTAAGCTGCAAAGTTAACATTGCTCTGAGGAAGCAGGTAGCCTTGAGAATGATACAAAAATGGTGGTCTGGGAAAGACAAGGAGCATGCTCAGCTGTACAGGACCACCTAGAAGACTGCCCAGCATGACAAATTCATTTGTGCAATGTGATGGTTAATACATCCAAATTGGGATCATTCGTATGGGAGCAAAGGATGGTGATGGTTACCTGTGTACAGTGAAGACAGTCTCTTGCAAAGAGATATTGAGGTGCTGGAGCATGTCCAAAGAAGAGCAGTGAAGCTGGGGAAGAGTCTGGAGCACAGGTCTTATGAGGAAGCAGCTGAGGGAACTGGGGTGGTTTAGCCTGGAGAAAAGGAGGCTGAGGGGAGACCTTCTGGCTCTGTCCAACTCCCTGCAAGGAGGGTGGAGAGAGGTGGGGGTGGATCTGTTCAACCAAGTGACAAGCGACAGGACAAGAGGAAATGGGCTCCAGTTGTGCCAAGGGCAGTTGAGATGGGATATCAGGAAAAACTTCTTCACTGAAAGGGGAGTCAGGCATTGGAACAGGCTGCCCAGGGAGGTGGTGGCGTCACCATCCCTGGAGGGATTTAAAAGCCGTGTAGATGAGGTGCTTAGGGACATGGTTTAGTGGTGGGCTTGGCAGCATTAAGTTAATGATTGAACTCGATGATTTTAAAGGTCTTTTCCAAGCTTAACGATTCATGAAAGTAGCATCTCTATAAAGGGTGAGTACAAATCTGACTCTACCTAAAGGTCATGGTAGAGAGTCAGTTAAACACGATCCCTTAACACGATCCTGTTGCTCAGACAAACGTGCTTCTTGGACATACAAGCGGGAGAATATCACACATTAACAAAGAGGTGGCATTACCTCTGTGTAGGGTGCTGTCAAAACAGCAGCAGAAAGTACTACACTGCATCGAAAGAGAACTGTGTGGTTCTACATCAGTGCTCACAGTTTAAAAACAACAGATAAATCACCAAGAGTTCAGGAAAGAGCTTCAAGAAAGATTCAGCATCTGGAAAACATACTTCTAGCAAGAAACTTAAGAAGGTCAATCCAAGTTTATCCAACAGAAGGTCAAAAGATGTCTTGAGCACTGTCTATAATTACCAACACAAGAAGAAATGATTAATATTAGGGCTCTTTAATCAGGCAGAGAGAAAAAAAAAACCCAAGACACAGGAATATAATTGGATGTGGTGGTTGGAAGCAGAAGCCAAGCAAATTCAGATGACCTATAGGGAGCATTGTTTAACAAAAGCCATTAACCATTAGAACAATTTACCTTGGGATGGGGTAGAGCTTCCACAATTTGAGGTCTTGAACTGAAGACTAAACAGCCTTTTTTTTTTTCCAATGTACCTCAAGAAATGTTGAGGCAGAAATTATTGGGTGAGATTCATTGTCAGAACAGGTAATCATAACGTTCCCTCTGGTCTTAAAAATATGCCAAGTGCCCAGGAAGAATGGCAAAGACCTCTGAAAGCACTGATAGACATCAGAGCAAGTTGTGCTGTGTTAGGGAAGAGATTTTAATTACTATGAGGAGTTAGAAGAGAAAGTGAAATCTTAATTTTTAAAAGGCACAATTTCTTTAATAAAGGTGAAAAACCCAGTGAGAAAATCCTTCATATAGCTGCTACCAACTGAAAGAAAAAGGACATTTGTAGAAAACAAAAAAGAGGACACAGCAGTATTCCTTCTCTGCACAACTGGAGTGTAAATCCAAATGCTATAAGGTTTGTGACCTGGAAATTGTAGAATTTGAAATAATTTTATCTGTTTATATATAAAAAACCCAAACAAACAGAAATGGACTTTACTGTGTGTTTTCTTTGATAGGATCTGATGTCCAAATGCCACCACAGGCTGAAGGGAGAGTCTGAGGTTGCTGAGCTCAGGTGACAAGACCAACTTTCATTGTTGCACCAAAAAATCATCAGCATTCATAAATGGGCCAAAGGCACCCAGATGTCCCCAGACCATCAGGACACAATTTTTCACACTGGCTACTCCAGAAAAGCAAAGTGTCATTTCCTCAAGGATCCACCTGGAACCAGTTGGATAAAAATTCCTTCACAGGGGTTTATGGTTGGACTTGATGACCTTAAAGGTCTTTTCCAACCACTATGATTTTGTGATTCTGTGAAGTAAATCCACATTAATTTTGGTGCAACTGAGAGCAGCATCTGGCTTCTCCTTTTAAACAAATGAGGTGGAGTTTTGTACTCTCATAAAATCAAACACAGAAAACGAAGAAAGGCGTAAAAATCACAATCTAGAGATTGCTCAGCATCTTTGGGTGTGCTCTGCCTACTTTTTGAGAGCTGGCCTTGTATTTTTGCATCTTTACAGAGGCTTTGTAAGTGCAAAATGCCACCAAACCAGGCACTTTGAGCCGGTGCCAGTGATAGCTCAGAGTTGCAGGCTGTGAGGAAGAGTCAAATGGGCTGGCAGAGGAATGGCTGGGAAGCATCCTCTTTGGATGTGAAACCAGATGGTGTTTTCAGTGGTGTTTTGCTTTGAAATTTCTGGGTTCACTCAAAACTAGGAAACTCAGGAGGAGGGAAACCATAAACAGATGAAAACATACCCAACAAACAAACAAAGAGTTTGCACAATCCCCCCCTGGGCACAGTCTGGGGAGAACCGTGCCATCACGCTTGCCCGATGGAGCCGCGTTGGGACCCGGAGCGGAGGAGCCGTGCCGTGAGTGAGAACACATGGACAGTGGGACATTTACAAACCCAGCTCCTCAGACAGATGGGAAAGGAAACAGGAACTCAAAACAGAATAATGCTTTACAGAAGATGGGTTGTTTGGGTTTTTTTTTTTTCTAAAATAAATCCCAAACAACCACCAGCTGGTTCTCATTTCAGCCTGCAGATGAATAGATTTCGAGCAGAAAAGCAGCAACAGATGCCTGGATGCTGCTCTGCAGGAAGCAGGGAGAGAACCATCCACACTGGACTCACCACCCAGGAGGTTGGGTCATGTCAATCTGGCCTGGGGCAGGGGGGCTGCACCCTGCTGATGCCTTTTTCTGCTTCTTTCCCAGCCCCTGGTGCATCCCTCTGGGGAGGTGCAGGACATGGTTGGGCTGTGGGAGCTGAAAGGAAAGGTTGTCCCTTCCTTTCACACCCTTGGAGCTGTTCATGAGCCCAGCAAGGATGGAAGGAAGCACAAGAAGAGAGCTGGCTTGGGGGTCTGCAGGAGGCAAGACTGTCACAGGGCCCCTGCAGAAGGCAGGACAGGGCCTGTGCTGGTCTTTCAAGACAGAAAGGAAAGCTGGTCTGAGAGTTACAGGTTTTACCTACCCAACTCCACATAGTTTTCACAACTTACACACAAGGGGAAATGGCTGGGGGGCCACAAGCTCTCAGGAAACTTGTCACCTTCCTTCCACGTGCAACCAACCTCCACATGCACCTTCTCTACGTGCTAAAACCTCCCTGTGCACCTGAGACCAGCTCTGCACAGTCCCTGCTCTACTCCCTCTGAGCTTCCAAACTTTTCAGACTATGAAAGTTCAAGTTACATCAAGTGACAATGACACACAGGAACCCTGGGACACAGTCCAACCAGCCAAAGCCAAGAAACCCTTGCCAAGGACTTACCACCTCTCAAGCCACCATCTCCAGCCATAGGGGTCTGCCCAGCAAAGCAGCAGCAGCCTCAGCAGCTTCAGCCAGGAAGCCAAGCGAGTAGTTAATTGGCTTTGCAAGATGATTGCATATTTCCTGCATGCCAAAGGACCACCTCTGGACCAAGCGGAAGAGCTGGAACTGCTTTCATGGCTTCTATAGAGCCTACAAAACCCTCTCTCCAAGGGGGTGTCTATATATAAGGAAGCTGCACCAGCTAATTAGTTGCAGCAGGGCCTTAATTTCCTTCATCCCTTGAGGAGGAGGAGGCAACAGGTGGGCTGAGGTTGGGATGGGGCACATGTGTGTGCATTCTATGGAGATAACCTCCTCCTTTGTGAAGTCTAGCCTGCCATTCCAGCTTCACAGGGCTCTTCCTGGGGCAGCCAGCTCTAGGGATGCTGCAGGGTGGTTTGATACCTGCTGGAGCTGGGGTCAAGCAAGGAGAGGCAACGTGGTAGGGATCAGCACAAGTGGGTTCCTGGCAATCACCATCTCTCAGGAGAGCGGGTTCCTGTGTGCTTTCCAGCCATTCCCACCCATGCCACAGTCAATATCCTTCAGTGCTAAACTTAGATTGTAAACTTCCTGGGATGGATGCCACGTGAGTTTGTGTATAAAACAGAGAGAGAGGACATACATGCTTTATATAAACAGATATCAGAGTAAGGAACTCTACCACAGTTAACGTATCCACAGGTCAATGAGAGTCCTTGTTATGATTGAAAATGATTTCTCAAGTGCAGCTCTTCACATCGAGGAATGAGCATTTTAAATATCTGTAATGTATTGTGCACAAATATATCACTATGTAAACAGTACACACACCCTCCTCCCTCGATACTCCAGGTTTACACAGAATCCCAGAGTTGCCTCGATTGGAAAAGACCTTGAAGATCATTGAGTCCAATCATTAATCCAACACTGACATGATAACATTTACTTTGTGCTTTCTCCTGGTCAACAATCTTGGCTTTTCAGCCATCCTGTTCCAAGAGCAGCCTGGATTTGCTAATTAATGGAACATCAATTTGTTGTGACCAATCAAGAGGACCGATTAGCTTTTTATGATTCTGGAAAAGCACATGATGCTTTCTTTGAGACTAAATAGTCCTGTTTCTCTGCCTGTTCCTGCCACCAAACAGCTACCTGGCACAGAGAGCTGACAACCCCGGTGAGGGAGAGGAACGCGGGAGGAGCAGACAATAATTCTTGCACTTGTTTAGAACTGGACTAAAAATAGAGGTTCTTGAACCTGTTTCACTGTTAAAAGCCCACATAATTCAGACAAGTTTTACCAGTAAATTGCAGCTATAAAGAAAAACCCCCACAGCCTTAAAAGGTCTCTTGAAATCCATCCAAAACAACGTTCTGTCCAAGTGCCCTGGACGAGAAAGTGGAGGAGGAGAGGGTGGGAAAGCAGATGCTAAAGGCAGTGCTGGTCTAGCTGGGAAAAGAGCAAAGTTTGTCCCCCTCCTTCGAGTTGTGCCTACCACTGGGACAGCACGTTCCAGCTGAAGGCAAGAGGCAGTCCTTTGCTTACTCATTTCTGTACCACCACCCCCTGTTCCGCCTCTGCCTTGGGAATTGACTTCCACCAAGGGAATTGCAGGAAATGATGAGGAGCAATCTTTGCTTGACAGACTGCAATGCAAGTCTTTTAAGAGAAGTTCTGCCTCTGGTTTTATGTAAGTGTCCAAAGACAAAACCAAACCTTAACTGCATTTGCAAAAAAAAATTAATAATAATTAAAAAAATAATCCCAAACCCCCAATACAACCCCCAGATACAGACATTGCTCCTCTGGTTGCTCAGGTAAGACCTCCCCTTTGTTTCTGCAACCCTGTGGGTATAAGGAGTTGACATTCTCCATCAGTCTCCTGTCTTCAAGCCTCATTTCTGGTTTTCTCTCCCTTTATTCTTTGCTTCTTCCTTCCTTCTCACAGTCTGCTTTCAGCATTTCCTCAACACAACAACAGAGGCAGTGACCTTCTGCAGAAGATGCTGGAGTCAAGGGTGAACCCTGGCAAAGCTCATCCTCTTCTCATTTGGCCTGGAAGAGTTTTCCCACAAGTTCTCAGATTTAACTCATCAACTACTGCTTTTTAGATGTGCAGAGATGCAAATCTCCTTTAACTCCACATGTTAAATACCCTACAAAAATTCAATGTCTCAAGTGCCCCCATCACCAGGTGAGGAGCAGCACCTATCCCTAAAAATATGGCTGGGAGAGGACACAAGATGAAAAAGATGGGTTTATTCTCCAGTCACAGAATCACAGAATCACAGAATGTAAGGGACCTCGAAAGATCATCCAGTCCAATCCCCCTGCCAGAGCAGGAACCTAAATGAGATCACACATGAAGGCGTCCAAGTGGGTCTTGAATGTCTCCAGAGAAGGAGACTCCACAACCTCCCTGGGCAGCCTGTCCCAGGGCTCTGGCACCCTCACTGTAAAGAAGTTTCTTCTCAAGTTTAAGCAGAACCTCCTGTGTTCCAGCTCACACCCATTGCCCCTTGTCCTACCATTGGGCATCACTGAGAAGAGCCTGGCTCCATCCTCCTGACATTCACCCTTAACATATTTATAAACATTAATGAGGTCACCCCTCAGTCTCCTCTTCTCCAAGCTAAAGAGCCCCAGCTCCCTCAGCCTTTCCTCAGCAGGGAGATGCTCCACTCCATCATCTTGGTGGCTCTGTGCTGGACTCTCTCCAGCAGTTCCCTGTCCTTCTTGAACTGTGGGGCCCAGAACTGGACACAATATTCCAGATGTGGCCTCACCAGGGCAGAGTAGAGGGGGAGGAGAACCTCTCTGGACCTACTAGTAGTCATGAGAGGGTGCCCGAGATTTACTACATAACACATATCTCAAAACTCTCCTCCATGGCAAACCTGCATCAGGATAAATCCATCCGTGTGGTGAGGAGGAACGGCGCTGACAAGGCATTTAGCACTT
>NW_010339336.1:9040-18434 GCF_000700745.2 Antrostomus carolinensis
CTGGGTAAAAGGGTGTCTCTGTGACTCAAACCTCTTGGTAGGACCACGAAATGGCCCTTCCAGCTTTCCCTGCAGCCATTTGGACCACTCTCTGGCACCAGCCCTACCCGAGATGGAGATGCTTTCATCTCCATTTGCACTGGGGATATTTATTGAACTAGTAAATCAGCAGCTGCTTGCCCAAGACTCCAGCTGGCTCAACAGGCAAGGCACCAAGGTGGGAAGCAGCCAAGAGAGTGGGGCAGTGAGCCAGCAGCTCTGTGGGACTGCAGGTACCAGCTCTACTACTCCACTTGCTCTTGGCAGCCCATGTCCTGCCATGCCCTGGGCGTGCTGCCATGGTGCAGTGCCTGGAGATGTGTGAGGGAAGGTGCTGCTGGGGTTTCCTACCTGGGACTGCAGCATCGTCACAGAGCTGGGTGAATTTACAGCAGGCAGATTGGATTTTTCCATTAAAGATCCATCTAGAAATAATGGGGGAAGCCCAGGCAGAGAAAACAAGCATGGTGACATTCAGCAGACCAAAACTCTGCCACTTTCATGACAAATGAATGCATCTGGAGGCAGCGAGCAGAAGCACCACAGCTCCCTGCAGCAGAGTGAGTCATCTAGGGCCACAAAATTGGTGAAGGGTTTAGAGGAGAAGCTGTGTGAGGGGAGGCTGAAGACACTTGGTTTGTTCAGCCTGGAGAAGAGGAGACTGAGAGGAGATCTCATCTCTAGATGGTCTAGAACTTCCTCCCAAGGGGAAGAGGAGGGGCAGGTGCTGATCTCTTCTCTCTGGCCACCAACAAATGCCAGGAGCAGAGGACATGGCAGGAAGATGTGGCAGGGGAGGGTGAGGTTGGCCATGAGGAAAAGGTTCTTGAGGCAGAGGGTGGTGGAGCACTGGAACAGGCTCCCCAGGGAGGTGCTGATGGCACCAAGCCTGACAAGATTCCAGCAGCATTTGGCCAAGGCCCTCAGGGACATGGTCTGAATGTTGGGATTGTCCTGTGCAGGGACAGGAGTTGGACTCCATGATCCTTGTGGGTCCCTTCCAACTCACAACATTCCATGATTATATGATCCTATCCTCTTCCCACAGCAAGACCTCCCCACTGGACAGCCAAATGCATCTGTGGAAACAGAGTGAAACCGAATTGACAGGAGCTGGTAGGTAAGGGCTGATGTTTGGGTTGTGCTGGGACCTTTACACAAACAAGTGACCAGAGCTGTATTTCATTGGAACAGTGTAACTGTCCTACTGGTGTTGACAGGATGTCACCCAACTGGTAAATCACATTTATTGGCATTTTTTCAGGCAAGAAATGTCACAAGACCCTGACAGAGCATTGATGGAGGTCAACAAAAGCCAGGAGGATGGTCTAGTCAGCCTTGAAACTTGGAGTAATTAGAAACATGAGCTACTGGCTTGCCTCCAGCTGAATCTCCTTCCTCTTGCAGAGCCACCAAAATTAAATAGGGAGAATGAGATTGACTAATATTCCCTAAAGGTTTGATTCCATCTACACGTTAACATCTCCGATCAGCTCTCTTCCTACCAGGCGTTACCCTTTTCAATAACAAAGAAACCAGAACGTAGCAGCATTAGATCATTTCCCACATCACCCCGAAATGTTTCTCATTAACCGGCAAAACATGAATTTTGCACATCGGAAAATATATAATTGGGTCTCAGGTGGCAGGAGAGAGAGAGAAAAATTAATGGGTACCACTGTATTCTTGGTGAAGGGCAAGGGATTTATCGTTATTTTGCTGATGTTTGGCCAGGATCATGGATCCAAAGCTGCCTCAGGTATCACACGCTCAACAGGTCTTCTGCATAATACTTGCACGTGAACCCCTTCTGATCTGCATTTCAGATGCCTAGTTTTGAATCCAGGAGATATCAATAGACCAAGACTTGATCAAGTGATGTTCAAAGTCACTCTGACAAACGCTGGAAGACAGCAAGACATCAGGAATGTAGCAATATTTTCTTAAATTTCTCCTTTGTCAACCTCTTATCAGGCTCCAAGATCTTTCATGTTACTCTCCACCCTTCTGTCATCTCTTTCTCCTTTTCCTGTCACCCCTTGCCCAGGGAAATCAGGCAGTAGGCCACCACACATATTATTCCTAAGATATTTTAAAACTGATTTAGAACTGGTGAAAGATGACAGCCCCAGAGCTTGAGAGGGATCACTGAGATGGAGCAGGAGGGCAAGCTGCCCAGATACTGCCCATGATCAAAATGCCTTCAGGGAAAGAAGGAATTTAATCTTCATGGCCTGCTCCATGTTTGCTTCCCTGGGAATGCCAATCAGCATTCAACATGGCATCTTCTAAAATATAACTTTGAGCAGTTTAGGAACTTAGTGAAGATCATGAACTCATTGGAAACCACCAAGTGAGGCCACGAGGTGACTGTCAACCAGGATTTTTGGACACAATTAGCCAAGGTCATGTTCTAAGTAGTGACTCAGAAATGAGTGGCTCTCTAACCTTTTTTGCCAACCTTGCTTCTTGCCTGCTAATGATTGCTAAATTGAATCTGAAAACATCCACGCTGACGACAGGAACAAGAGCTCTGACTCCTGGAAACAAGTGTTGATGACAGAGGAATGGCCGGTTTTAGCAAAGCACCAGCATCTCTGGGCTCTGCTCCATCAGATGAATGTTTCCTTGTTATGTCCACAAAATCCCCTGGGCAGGAGAACATGCAGTAGAAGCACACTCAGTTATTTTTCAGAGATTTTTTTTCCCCTCTGGGCTGTCAAAGATCTGAAGGAGCTGGCGACCAGCCCACACTTCTTCTGATAAATGCTATTTGCAACTCAAAATGGATTAAAATAGCCACCTCTGCAAGCTCGTCTGAAGGGGAACGAGCAGTCTTCTTCAGAGATGCCATTAGCAGGAAGATGTGGAGAGGGCTATTCTGGGGGCTGCTTCATTTTGGGTTTCACCCCGCTTTGTCATTTGCCTTGACCAAAGCAGAATAAGGAGATTATAATTAGCACTTGGGACACTGTGGATGGGAGCAGCAAATAGACCCTGGCCAAAATTCAAACTCCAAATTCCTCTAGTTCTTCTTCCATTCTCCTCTCCATGACACAGAGACAGGGAATCTGGGCTTTGGCCACCGTGTCCATCAGAGAGCATGGGTTCTCCACACTGACCACAAAAAGGTGACACATGGCACTGACCGTTTTTTTACTCACATGATCCTGCTCTTGATCTTTTGGAAACACAATTCTTCCCGTCACAGCTCGCTGGAAGTGAGGGAGATGCCAGTTTTAAGGGTTAACAGAGGGAAAGTGCCCATTTCCCGTTACCATTTTTAATCACTAAATATCCATATGCAATGAAATGGTCAAACTGGGAGGGAGAGGTGAGCCGAGGCTGCTAGGAGCCAGGTGCAAAGTGCAAAGAAACACAGAGCTTGTGGTCTTAGAAGACAAGCTGGGTGGCAGTGGTGGGGCAGGATTTCCAAAAGCTCATCCTGCTGCTGTAGGACAGCAGCTGACAACAGTGGTGGGAATTTTGCCACGCATTTCACTTGGGAACACAATATTTTCCCTTGAAAACACCATGGGTTACTGTAAGGAACTCGTAATACATTAGATGTTCACTTTGCACATCATCATTGTCCTTATCTTCCTCCTCCAGATATTTGCTGAAATGATCCTGTGCACAGGACCTCCTTTTGAGATAGATTTGCAGCTTGTGGATCTCTGCACTGCAGGTCATGCTCTTCTGCTCCGTGGACTGATCTACTTGGATCCTTCCAAACAGGCTTTCTGAATTGAAATCTCCCTTATTTATTTATTTATTTATTTATTTTCTCACAGGCAGAGCAGTAAAATGATATCTTGACATGCAAGTACTCAAAAACCAGGACATCTTGGCCCAGATGAAAAGTAGGAGTAACATCCAGTTTCCCTGCTTCGAAATGTGACAGAACAAGGGGTGATGGCTTGAAACTGGAAGAGGGGAGATGGAGATGAGATGTGAGGAAGAAATTCTTTGGTGTGAGGGTGGTGAGACCCTGTCCCAGGTTGCCCAGAGAAGCTGTGGCTGCTCCTCCCTGGAAGTGTTTAAGGCCAGGCTGGATGAGGCTTTGAGCAACCTGGTCTAGTGGAAGGTGTCCCTGCTGCTGGCAGGGGGGGTGGAACTGGATGAGCTTTAAGGTCCCTTCCAACCCAAACCATTCTGTGATTCTATGATTCTATGATTTTTAACATTTGCTCTGTGGCACATCATCTTCATCAACATTTTTGTTGACTCCCGAAGTTGATGTGTGACTGTGGACCTGAGCAACTCTCAGAGCAGTCCTCAAACTTAATTTCTTTAGTTGATCTGCTATGGCTGTTGGATCTGCTGGGGCCACATGATTTCCATGAATATTTTCTGCTCCTGGTGGAGGACATTTCCTGCTGCTTCTCCTTACTGTTTAGCTGAACACCCCCCCCAAAAAAAAGTGACACTGAGGTTTCACATCACCAACAATAAACCTTAGTGTTGCAACTGGTACTAAAAATAGCTGAAGTCATGTAAGAACATGTTCATGAAGAACAGTAGTAACAGGCAGAGAAACTAAAATTATATTGTGGCACCTGATTTTCATGAAGGAGCTTCTAGGAAAAGCTTCTCAAGAATGAGATTATCATGCATTAAAGAAAAAAACAAACCTAGAAGCAATAACTCTCCCAAGCTTCAACTGACACAGATTAGTTACCCCTCCAGCCCACAGATCATCAGCCACCACCGTGAGAACAAAGCTGTGGTGTTCCTCTTCCTCTGTGTTCCCAAATCAACTCTTGATATGAAGCTGCTAGAAAGTCATGTAGTTGATGCATTTCCCCTCCCTTTTCCCAGCCTACCGAGAATACTGGAACCCCATCTTCAAGCTTTTTCTTTCCATAGACAGGAAGTGTGGAAAGCATTAGAAAAGCAAAAGCAGAGATTTTTTTGTCAGACCAGAGGCTTCCAGAAGCCAAGACAGTATGAAAAAAAATATATAAATCCTCAAAGAGCAGATTTACAGTCAAATTGCAAGAGCTGGAACTCAGAGCTGTGTTACGGTGACCTGAGTTATCATGAGTAACCGGACACACGCGCAGGATGAGCCAGACTATTGCAAGGGCAAATTAAATTAAGCTCAGCCCATGATGAAAGAGGGTGAGATGATCAGCTCATCCCAGACTGCAGCACGTACGTGCAGAGAGCTGCCCCAACTCAGCAGCTTCACTGTACCTTGCAATGGCATGGCAAAGTAATGGAGCATGGAGACCTTCAAAGCAAACCATCCCTTAGGGGTGTTTTTGTCACCAAGCAACAGAAGCAGGAGAGATGACCCTCTCCTGGGGGGCATTCAGACGAGCCTGGACAGCAGGTCAAGGGAGGTTCTCCTCCCTCTCTGCTCTGCCCTAGTGAGGCCACATCTGGAGCGATCTGTCCAGTTTTGGGCTCCCCAATTCAAGAAAGACCAGGAACTACTGGAGAGAGTCCAGGGGAGGGCTGTGAAGATGATGAGGGGACTGGAGCATCTCTCTGCTGAGGGAAGGCTGAGAGAGCTGGGTCTGTTCAACCTGGAGAAGAGCAGACTGAGAGGGGACCTCATC
The DNA here is from genome assembly GCF_000700745.2 of Antrostomus carolinensis. Classification (NCBI taxonomy): domain Eukaryota; kingdom Metazoa; phylum Chordata; class Aves; order Caprimulgiformes; family Caprimulgidae; genus Antrostomus; species Antrostomus carolinensis. Next base: position 14,647 of record NW_010339336.1, read on the forward strand.
AATGCTGATCAATACCTAAAGGTGAGTGTCGAGAGAATGAGACCAGGCTCTTCTCAGTGGTGCACAGTGACAGGACAGGGGGCAATGGGCACAAACTGGAACACAGGAGGTTCAACCTAAACATGAAGAAAAACTTCATTCCTGTGAGGGTGGCACAGCCCTGGGACAGGCTGCCCAGAGAGATTTTGGAGTCTCCATCTCTGGAGATGTTCAAACCCACCTGGACATGATCCTGTGCAACCTGCTCTAGACCTGCTGTGGCAGGGGGGTTGGACTGGATGATCTCCAGAGGCCCCTTCCAACACCCACTACTCTGTGATTTGATGATTCTGTGACCACATGGCACTGCTGTGCCTTCCCAGATCACCCTGGCTCTGGGAAGTTGGAAAGCCAATGCAGAAAGCACATTCCCCCAAATCCCCATGGTCTGCAGCCCAGAAGCAGCACTTCATTCATTCCTGCCATGATGGCTCTCAGAAAATGTTTGAGGCACGACAGGAGCCATCGTGCAGCACCAAACACATCATGTATGGCCACAAGGTAAATGAGCTGCTCTTCCCCTCTACTCCCCAACTCTACCAGCTATAACAAAAAGCAAAGCTCAGCCATAGAGAGGACAAAAGTCTTATCTACCTGGTACCATAGGAGAAGCTTACAGTGGTGGGACAAGTGTCCCATGGTGCCCAACTCATCCCAGCATTCCCCGCCTGTGCTCACAGCTGGCTCTGGTACAGATGAGCTGCTGGGCTTTCACTTTATAGGGTGGTTGACTCTAAATGCTAAAAAAAATTGTCCTGGAGACTTCCTCACCTGAAATTTCAAAGGGATGTTTTAGCAGAAATGCCCACCCCAGTTTTCTCCCCCAGTCCCTCCAGTCTGATCCTGGGGCTGACAGACCTCACTCACCTCACAAAGCTTTTTGCAGCAAGGAGAACAGGGCTAGAAATGGGTGGCAAGAAATGCACAGCAAGGGAAATATTTTGAGAGAGGCTAAAAATAGAGGTCTGAGCTCTCTCGTGTATATATAGCGAGGTCTATACGTGCGCTTGCTGGTGAGAAGTCAGCACAGGGTCAAAGACATCCCTGTGACACGTGCCAAGGGGAAAGCTGAGGGAGCAAAATTGCTGCCTGCAGCTGCCTTCTTCTCCAGGACATCAGACAGGGCTGCACGACAGGGGATGAACCCACAACGTGGGGAAGTGACACTGGTTTAGGGCTGCAGCTGGAAGGGTGACTTCTCCCAGGACTTGAGACATCCTCAGGGGTCCCTCGGGAGCAGCTGCGGAGTGGGAAAGAAGACACGGTGCTCTGCTGGAAAAATGTGGGAGCTTTAGGACTTGCAACAGGGGTGCAAAGTCCAAGCATAAGAATTCTGGCTCGTGGCTACCAGCTGGACTGCACAAGAGTAAATTCTTTCCTTTCAACCCACTGTCCCCAAACACTCACGCTCCAGTCTGGTACTTCATCTCCTTGCTTGGGATTTTATCATGATGGCTCAAGAAACATTTATCACTATCTTGAAATCCCAGCCTTTGGCTTTGCACAAGACTCTCAGTTTCTGCTCAGGAAAGAAAACGCAGAATCACAGAATCATTAAGGTTGGAAAAGACCTCTCAGATCATCCAGTCCAACCATCAACTCATCACCACCATGCCCACTAAACCATGTCCCTGAGTGCTATATCTACATGTTTCTTGAGCACCTCCGGGGATGGTGACTTCACCACTTCCCTGGGCAGCCTGTTCCAATATCTGGCCACTCTTCTGGAGAAGAAATTTCCCCCCAATATCCAACCTGAACCTTTCTGGCACAACTTTGGGCCATTTCCTCTCATCCTATTGCTGGTTACCTCGGAGAAGAAACCAAGACCCACCTCACTACAACCTCTAGTCCTCCTGTGTACAGAAAGTGCTTGAGACTATTGACCTGGTTGTACCCAACAGGAAACAAGCTGTACCTGGAAACAGGGAAAAGGAACTAAAATGCATTATGTGTTTAGTCTCAGAACTTTTTCTGCACACAGTTCATGTTTTTCACAGCCTGGAGTCATGTCTGAGCAGACCAGGATGAGTGGGGCAGATTGCCTCCATGTTCTCTACACAGAAGGGAACCAGGTGTCTGATCCCGTTACATCAGGATACTGCTCTGCTGAGTATATAAAGAGTAATCCACTCTCTTGCCTTAGACCTCTTGAGCCCTCTGTGTGCCCAGGGTATTAAACTCACCAGGAGAATTACATTTAAAAACCATCAGGATTACAAATCTCAAAGAATTATGCAAAGCCCTGTACTCTTCCTCCATACCATGTTGCCCATAAGGTGTGTGCCATAGACCTCCGTTGGCTGAGACCAGACCTGGTCTCATAATCATCTCCTGAGACTCAGGATCTGGAACTGCTTTTGAACTCATCTCCCTTCTCTAAGATGCTTTGAGCAGCCATGAAAGGTTTAAATAGTTGCACACTGTGCTGCCTCACCACCAGCTCCCCACGTGCTGCCGTGAGCAGCCAAGCTACACTCACAAGTAGCCCAGTTGCATGGCAATGCTGAGCAACTAGATGTCTTCCCACCCATGGACAGGCATAGCCTAGAATTAGGTTCCCAGGGCTTAATTTACAAGATGAGAAGGTTGTTAGTTGTTAGGGTAGCAGCAGAACAAGCTGGAAGTCAGCTAAAGTAGCTAGCAGGAGTGGCCAAGGAGAAAGGCTTAGGTGACAACCTCCAGGCTAAGAGCAGCAAGTCTCTTGGTGCCCATGAAGCTTGAGACCCTACCTAGGATGACAAAACCAGCCACGGAGCTGTAGCCAGGGGTTTCACACTTATCCCCAGGGCCAAATCAGGCAGAGAAAGGACAGAACACAAGTCTTCATTTCTGCCCCTCCAAAGGTTAATGCTCTATCTGCTGGACTGGAGGATAAAATAACACACAAATGCCATTGTTTGTTGATGTTTATCTAAGGTCTATTCTAGGAGACCTGCTCTGAGGACAGCTATGGGTTCAGACCAGTTGTCTGTGAGACTTCAGCCAGTGCTGTTGGGCAGAGAACCAGAAACTGAGCTGAGCATCTCTAGGTTTGATTGGGACACTTAAATGTTAGGTACAGACTCCTGAAGACATTGTAGGTTCTATTTTGGGTTTAGGCCTTCAGGACTAAGAAGTGCTGACTCTAGGGTGGATGTTCAGCCGTAGCTTTGTCCTCTGAGCTCTGGCAGTACAACAGATTCAATATCTGGTATTGATGTGACTAACTCCACTGCCTGCACTAAGCAAACACCTGAATGTCTAATGCATAAGGAACATCAGAAGGAAAATGTATTTAAAAACAGAAACACGTCAATAGAATTAATATGGATCTATAACAAATAAATAATTAAATTACTAAAGAACAGCTCCTGGACCCAGCTGGTTCTGGGTTCCTGTTTTCTGAGGTTATGCCCTAAATAATGACCCTGTCCAGAGCTGAGCAAGCTGGAGTGCCCCACATCTGCAGTGTGGTCCTGCCAGTCAGCCCAGGGGAAGCAAGAGCCTCTCCTCTTTGACCAGAGGAGCCCCAAGAAGTCTGTGGAGGCCCCAGGGCCACGTTGAAAGCTTCTGCCACTCTACAAAGCTGTGTGCACACAACTGCTGCACCCTCATGTACAACGTGGTCATGTGTAGGGGAGCTTCCCAGGATAACACATCATAATTTGGGCCACTCAATACAGGAAGGACATGGAGGTGCTGGAGTGTGTCCAGAGAAGGGCAACGGAGCTGGGGAAGGGTCTGGAGCACAAGTGTGCTGAGTTCCC
>NW_010339336.1:18461-22793 GCF_000700745.2 Antrostomus carolinensis
AGGAGGCTGAGGGGAGACCTTCTGGCTCTGTCCAAGTCCCTTGGAGGAGGGTGGAGAGAGGTGGGGGTGGGTCTGTTCAACCAAGGACCAAGGGACAGGACAAGAGGAAATGGCCTCAAGTTGTGCCAGAGGAGGTTTAGATTGGATGTGAGGAAATGTTTATTCACTGCAAATGTTGTTAAGTGTTGGAACAGGCTGCCCAGGGAGGTGGTAGAGTCAACATCCCTGGAGGTATCTAAAAGACATATGGATGAGGTGCTTAGGGACATGGTTTAGTGGTAGACTTGGCAGATTTAGGTTTACAGTTGGACTTGATGATCTTAAAGGTCTTTTCCAACCAAAGCGATTCTCTGATTCTAATGCAGGATGTGTCCCTAATGTGCAGTACAGTTCCCTTTGTTGGTTATACAGGCAAGGTTCACTGGTCCAGACAAATGACTTTCTCACCTGAAGGTTGTACTGGTCCACAAATAGATCCATCCTGTCTGGGCTTGGACCCCCTTCACACCAGTCCAGAGCAAAGCTCTTCTGCTGCAAGCTGGTTCCCCATCAACCACATCACCTCCTTCCTACGTATCAGCATCTCCTCCTGGCAGTTGTTTCCCACAGTTGGCTTCTTCCCCAGGAGAAAAGCCCTGGATCAGACTCATGGAAGAAGAATTGCATCCAGCCCCAGCTTGGTCCCCAGGTTCATGCCCTTCAGACAGGACAATGTGCTGCATCCAGCACAGACATTGCTACGGTCAGGGTCTGGGGAGAGAAAGTGTGCGGGCACGGAGGGCGAGCTGGGCTTCCCTCTCATGCAGAATCAAGAAAACATGAACCACATCCCTCATCCCATCACAAAATCCCTCATCCCATCACAAAACCCTCTGCTGACCCCCTTGTTAGAAGCAAGCCCCCAGTATCTCTGGTCTCCCACACAGTGACCGAGCTGTACTTTGCCCCTCAGAAGCTGGTTTTATTGCTCAAGGTACAAAGATAGGTGGGTTCCCTCTGCATGAAGAACATTTTGTTCCTTGCACCGATCGAGAAGCAGTGAGCAAGCAGAAATCCCTCTTCTAAAAGCTTTTTTGGATCCCTGTCTGCTGGAACCTGATATGTGAGGAGCTGAGGGCTTGTGCATTTGGTCTCCAGGGAACATGGCACAGAGGGAGAGCTGCCGGCTGTTAAAACACCAACAAAGCCAGGTCACTGGGACACACACAGAAAGGATTAACAGGCACCGTTTATCTTTTGGATTTTATTTGCCATCTCCTCGTCCCAGGACAGCTAACTGCAAAGGAAGCCTGACCTCAGGTCAGATATAGCCCTGCAGAAAGCGTGGGGAGCACAAAAGGGGGCTTGAAGCACGCTCAGTGCGACCCCTGAGAGTGAAACAGAGCACAGAGGACACTTTTTCACGTGTATTACCATGCTGCCCACCTGCACAGCAACACTTCCAGGGCCCAACCTGCCCTTCCTAGTTCTTCCACAGCCTGATGTTATCAGGCATCAGCTTTGTTTCACCATATCACCTGTGGCTTCATAGAATCATTAAGGTTGGACCTCTAAGATCATCAAGTCCAACCATCAACCCAACACTCCCATGCCCACTAAACCATGTCCTGAAGTGCCACATCTACAGGGGACAGAACTGGAGGGGTAAGGGTAAGGAGACTCGTAGGGTGAGATAAGAACAATTTAAGTATTGAAATAAAAGAAAACTTAAAATAATAATGATATTAAAATAATAATGGTAATAATAGTAATATTATAATAATAGAATATACAAATGAGTGATGCACAGTGCAATTGCTCACCACCTGCCAACCACGCCCAGCCATTCTTGGGTAACAATGCCAGAGAAGCAACCATCCCAAAAACGAAACCTCAATCCCGGCAAAGCGAGAGCCTGAGTGAGAGCCAGAGAGAGCGAGAACCCCCACAAGAGAAAGTCCCTCATTAATATACTGGACATGACATTATATGATTTGGAATATCCTATTGGCATATCCAAATGCCAATTTAGCTTATTAATTTAAATATTCCTCGCCCCCCACCCTGCAGACCAGCAAAACACAAAGTCCTTCAACTTCCAGTGACAACTGAAAACATCAGGCTGATACCAACGTTCTCCTCCTAACAAATCCCAGCTGAACCCAAACCCCAGCACTGTTCTAGCTGCTAAAAAGAAACCAGCTCTGTCCCAGCTACAAACCAGGACACTGATACAGACAGTGCTAGAGACTTGGGTTTCCCTCTGCATGGAGAGGATGTGTAGTGTGGTCACACAGGAGTGCGAGGCACGACGGAGCTTGCACGTGGCTTCATGGGCACTGCATGGGGCACAGGTGCTTTCACAGCTTTACCTACAGAAACACATGGAAATCCTCGTGCAAGGCACACGTGTGTCTGGCCGGCGTGCAGAGCCTGTGGTTCAGCTAAATATTGACACAACATTTTTCTCCGCAGTTTGGTTTGGCCACAGCAGCCCCAGACTACAAGGAGTCTTTGTGTTGAGCTGGCAGGTCTTGCTGTGCTGGGGGCCAGCTGATCTAGGTCCAGCAGCAAAGCCACCCAGCAGCAAAGCTGGGCTGAAGGCAGCTCTTGGTCTCTCACCCAGCAGCAAAGCTGGGCTGGAGGCAGCTCTTGGTCTAGGTGGGGTGGAGGGAGCTCTTGGTCTCCCCCAGCAGCAAAGCTGGGCTGGAGGCAGCTCTTGGTCTCTGCAGCTTCTCCCATGGAGCCACTTGTCCAGCTTCTCTTTTACTTCACATATATGATAGTCGTGTTTTTAGTGCACACATGGAATCATCATAGAATCATAGAATGGTTTGGGTTGGAAGGAACCTTAAAGCTCATCCAGTTCCACCCCCCCTGCCAGCAGCAGGGACACCTTCCACTAGACCAGGTTGCTCAAAGCCTCATCCAACCTGGCCTTCAACACTTCCAGGGAGGAGCAGCCACAGCTTCCTTTGTATAAACTCTGCAGACCTTACTAATGGCTGTGCCCTTGAAAAAGAGCTAAAAGACTGATAAAAGGAGAACATCCTGCCCTAAACCATGCCAACAGCTGAACAATTGCCCAAAAAGGATGAAATCAACAAGAATCTGCAGTAACTCAGGGAAAGGTAAATGTGTGGCAGGGGGAGATCACGACCACCAACTCAACTAGAGACTGAACAGACTTACCTCCCCTGTATCAGAGCATGCAACGGGAATTTTTTGTCTACTGCACTCCACCCTCACAGGAAAGAAGTTTTTCCTGAAGTTTGTCTGGAACTTCCAGGGTTCCAGTTTGTGCCCATTGCCCCTTGTCCTGTCACTGGGCACCACCGAGAAGAGCCCGGCCCCATCCATTTGGCCCCCACATTTCAGATATTTCATAGAATCATAGAATAGGTTGGTTGGAAAAGACCATTACGATCATCTAGTCCAACCATAAATCCAGCATTGCCAAGTTCACCACTAAACCATGTCCCTCAGCACCACATCTACCCATCTTTTAAATACCTCCAGGGATGGTGACTCCACCACCTCCCTGGGCAACATGTTCCAATAACTGACAACCCTTTCAGTGAAGAATTTTTTCCTAATACTTCTTCCTTATATCCAACCTAGACATTGATCAGATCCCCTCTCAGGCTGCTCTTCTCCAGGCTGAACAGTCCCAGCTCTCTCAGCCTCTCCTCACACAGGAGATGCTCCAGGCCCCTCATCACCTTTGTAGCCCTGTGCTGGACTCTCTCTAGAAGATCCTAGAAAAATCTAGATTTTATTTATATGAAATAAATGAAATATCTTGACTCTGTGTGTATATTGGCACCTGCACACCAGGTAAACGACCCTGCTCTGGGACAGGGCTATGCCATGAGGACACGTTTTGTGTAGCACCAGGGTAAATAAACAAAGCTGTGGGTGAGCAGGAGGTGGCACCACGTGCTGGGTTTGTGTTTAGTGCACACACACGGGTAAATCGTGGCTAAAACAAGAGCACTTTGTGCAACCAGGGGTTGGTTGTACCCTGTGTTTTACCAGTGGTGTGTTGGGGGGGAGGTTGGGTGTGTGTGTGCAGGTGGTTGGAGGATCTCCAAGGAGCTGTAGCACAGTGAGAGCAGCTGGGGCTGTATTAGCTGTGCCAGATGAGCAAGACAAAAAGGTCAGAGCTCTTCCTGAGCTTTAATCAGGTTAAAGCATCCCTGAAGGCAGGCAGGGCTGAGGCACTGGAAGAATTTAACCAGAGCTGCAGTGCCACAGCTCATGAGTGAGCAACGTGCACCCTTGAGACAGGAGAGTGTCAGCGCCGCGGGCTGCTCCTGGGCTCACAGGATCCCAGAACTGCCTGGATTGGAA
>NW_010339337.1:0-27493 GCF_000700745.2 Antrostomus carolinensis
GCTGGGCGAGGGTCCGAGGGGACAGAGCGGCACGGGCTGCTTCTGGAGCCTGGGGAGCCCCGGCACTGACACTTGTGAAGTACCGGAGCCGGGTGTGTTTTGCCGGTTGTGGCTCTCCACAGTGCCTGGCGGAGCGGGGGAAAAAAATAAATCTTCCTTCTCTTATTGCCATCATTGATCGGAACTCGAGTGACAACAGCATCCAGGAGTGGTAAAGGTTGAGGGAGGGAGGGGAACTTCTTAATTTTTTTTTGAGGGAAGGAATGAAACATTGATTTCTGTAAGGAATCGTAATTATGTTTAGTTGACAGGTGCAAGAACTGTTTGGTAAGATGGTCTTCCTTTGGTATATCTGACCTTTTAGAAAGGAGTAGTTTTTTTGAAGGACAGATTTGCATTCACTGTGGGGCTCTGCAAAATAGTGGGGTGGCATCTGGGAGGAGGGGAGGGAGGGCTGGTTGTGTGCATGTGTATTAGGGGTGTGTGGAACTTGTGCTGTTTTGAGACCACTGGTAATGAATAATAGTCTGAGACAAAAACATGCTTTGACACTAATTAGCAGCGTTATTACATTATTTTTTTTTCTTGTTGGCAATTTTAGATTTGAAGGTTTCAGTAAAAGTGACTGACAGTTTTGTGTTGGCCCTGTAATGATGATGATCGCTAAATGCTCTTATGATCAGAGCTTTCAAGGGAAGTGGAAATGACTGCTGAAGTCCCAGGCTGGGCTCTCAGCTGTGAGTGGATGAAAGCCCTAGAAGAGTACATCAGAAATCTTATGCTCCTTGGATTTTACTTTCTGATGACAAGATGGGAGGGCTTCCCAGTTTGATAAATTGACCTACCTTGAGGAGATAATCAAACTTGTCCATTATTGCCAGCTTCCCCAAACCTTTCACTTCCACCCTTTCTGTTCCCTAATTGGAACTGCCTCACCCTGCAGGCTGTGCTCATGGCATGCACTGTGTGTCTGCTCCTCTGGCCAGCACAGAACTCTGGTGTTTGCACTGCGTTTCTTCCAAAGGCCGGTTCCATGCCTTTGCTGGGTTTGCTTTAGTCATTGAAATTCTGGCGGAGCCCACTTGATTTTGTTTGTAACTTGAAACAATTTCTCTCAGCAGAGCCCCAAGCCACAAGGATGGCCAGCCCTAAAGCCACAGGGCTCTCCTGGGAGATCATTTGGCTTGCTATTGCTGTCTGTGCTCATCTACAGGTAGGTAATGAACTTGTTGTTACTGTCATGCCTGGTCCTTTATCAGATCATCTTGCTGCACACTTTGAATGACTGTTTTTTAAACAGAAAACTGCACTGTAAATAAAAGGCTCTTGATTAGAAGATTTTCCTTTCACTGAACTGAATTTCAAAGACATCCATGTGGGAAATTAATATTCTCTCTCTTCCTAGGAATACTGTACCTCCCTTTCCCAAATGGGGACCAAAGGGAGATCTTGCCAGATGTGTAATGCCATGGGTCTTTCTAGGCAGCACAGCTGCTCTTTGCCCCCAGAAGGTTTAGCACCTGATAAATGTTAAGATGCTGTAAGTGGCAAGGGGTGTATAAATACCTGGGTAGAAACGCCTAAAGTGCTTGGAAGTCAGTGTCAGGGGAAAGGTGGTCCAAAAAGGTCTTTGCTTCAAGTGTTCAATGAATACAGGAACCATGGAGGAAAACCATAGCTGCCAACTATTGCCTGACACATGAGCCTAATCAGTTCCAAGAAGTGAGTATTTCAAGAAATATGGTGTGCTGGCATGCAGCAGAGATGCTGTTATAGTATGTCATTCTCTATACTGATAGTTCCCACAGCACAGAACTTTCCAAAGATTCTTCAGTCTTAAATACACTCAAATCCATAAATCCTTAGAAAAGGACAGCTAAGTAAACTGGAAAAATTTTTTGAAATAAATAGCTTATTTTTTTGAAGGATTGTAGTGTTTTTTAGCAAAAAAAGGCAAAATCTTCATTTTAAATAAAGTCAGTGATGCTGTTTACAGTAATACTGTTGTGCACTGTTTGTACTATTGCAATGCTGAGAAATGGTGGTTTCAAACTGGAGCCTGTTAGCTACCTGTTGATGCACATCTCCTGTCTCTGTATTATGGTTGCAGCTAGTCATGAAAGTACAATGGTTACTTGAGTAAAGGACTTGCCATAAAAGTAAAAATTATTAGATTTGTATTAATTGTGCAGTAAACTGCAGTTCATGTCCAAGCAGACAGGGCAACAGTGGGATCTTCTGCTTTTTGCTTGCATCTTTCTTATGCAAGAACAAAAGTGTTGCTGATTTGCTTTGCCTGTTCAGATTGTATTTTTGTGTGCAAGCAGTTGAGTGATGCTGTAATAACTGGCCCTATAGAACTCTCAGAAAACAGTACGTAAAGTTCACTTAATAGTTCTGTTCAAGGTGAGAACAGAAGTTCAGAGAAGGGAAATGTCAACTTCGTGTTTAGGCCTTTTGGTTATATTTTTATTTTACAATAGATTTCTTGTTTTTTTTTTCTTTTGTATTTTTCTGACTGTAGAACTGGAACCAGCAGTGGCATAGTTTCCTCTTCTCCACGAATGGTTTGGCATAGTTTCACTTGTCTCTTTATAATAAAAACAACCCAAACACATTGTACTAATCAATAGCCTATTGTGAGTAGCTTTATGAACATTTCAATCCAGGTCAAATTTTTTGGTCTTGGTTGTCCTTTAAAATACTCTAATCTTATTTGGCATGTTTGACTTATTAGCACTTAACCCCAGTCTTGTAGGAGGCTCTTCTGCTCCTAAGTTTTGAGTATTTAATCACAATTTTAGGCACATTAAAGGTATCTTATATTATTTAACATAACATTTTTTGTATCCAATAACCATTAATTCTTTAATTGGTTGCTTGGGGCCATGCTATATGGACCACACACAGTCATTCTACCCTAATATTGTACCAAAGCTTCCACTTGTGTTGGTTTTGGCTATTAAAGTGCTTATGTCTGGAGCTAATCAATTAGAAACAATTGGATGCTGGGCAAGGTCACAAGTCTATGTCATGTCACTTATGCGCAGTTGATTAATTTCATCCTGCTTGAGGCAGGTACAGGACAAAATAATGACCATTTTAAAAGAATGTGGTGGAAATGTGGTATGAATGTAACGCAAAGAAAACTTTAACATGAGAAGTTGTGAAAAAAAGGTAGTTGTTACTGAGAAGAAATGAAAGTTAACTTTGGTTATAGGAGCCCTTTTGGATTCTTCATAGCATAGTAACAAGCACAGCATGATGTTGAGCTAGCTCCAAACTCAACTCTGCTCTCACAGATATGCAGTATCTCAAGTTTGACAAAAATATTTGTAGAAATTAAGATTTGTATAATTTCAGACCTTGTTATAACATTTTATTACACACTTCAACTAGATGCTGTTATATTTGTTATGAAAGATAGGTAAGACTGTATCTACATATACTTGCTAATGGATTAATGGCAGCAAGAAATGATGGCTAGTAGAGTTATATAGACAAAAATGTCATCGAGAATTTTACACATGGATTCATTTTAGATTTATTCTCTGGTATGTTGTTTTCAAATCAGTAGTATGCTGGTATTTTCTTAGGTTTCTACAGTCCTTGTTAAACCTTCTACAAGTCAGTCCATTTCACCTCCAAAGACCATGGGGTTGCTAATGTCTGAGGAGGGAATAACAGCAAACACACCGTGTCTGGATATTTAAGAAGCATTAGCTCTGTGTTTCTACGGAAGGGAAAGTTTCATAGGTCACATATTCATTGAATAAACTGTTGGTTGTTCCTGTGATTTATGTTTCTGCAATCCCTGCCTGCATTATGTTTTTTTCTAACTATCTGATATTTTGGATGTAAAGGATATACATGCTGAAAACATTATCTCATTCAAAATGATTCTGCCATAACCAATCTGCCAAAAACTACCAACATAGTGAATGTCTTTAAGGTTGAGTTTTGCAAGGCCAAAAATCTGATGTCCATTATATGACATAGTGGACTTGGAGACCATCTTTGTGGAAAACCTTTGGAATATTGTTTTACACTCACTGAATGTATTGCACACTGATGTTCAGAAAATAGATTATGATCTACATGCCATACAATAGTAAGGATTCTTAAATCTCCGGTAACTTTAATCAAAAATATCAGGATGAGATTTGCAAGTCCAGAGTTAAATCCAAAGCAGTTTCACTTCCTTGTAGGCAGGTTGCAATTCTGCACCCATTTGGAGTTCTGCCACCAGCCTCAATAGGCCTGTGGTTTTATTCTTAGTTTGAAGGTTGAAATGCCTCTTGTAGAGACCAATAACACTTTTGAGACTCTCTAGAAGTGTTCTGACTTGAAATATTAATTGTTATTGACAAGGTTGTAACTCGGTGGCAGCATTACCAGAAAACCTATGTAAGTTTCTAAACTTGCTTTGGATTTTTGACTAATAGCCCATATTGCTCATAGGATCTGAACTGCTGTTATCTCCAATTTACAATCCAAAGGAGTTGAATTGCCAGAAAAAATGTGATGAATCTATCTTGTGACTTGAGACACGAACTATGTATGAATACTTATTTTTTAAAATGTACTCATAAAAAATTTGTCAACTGTGGGAGGTGACCAAGAAGTACAGATGATATCAGTGAAGGGATCCTTTTACTATCTCATTTATTTGTTTTCATTTTCTCAGTAAATATTTTCATCATAGTGATTATGAGTGATGCTTGCAGTGATACAACTTAGGAAAATCTGCTCAAGCATGGTCCAAACTCATTCATGCTGATGCAGCAAAGGTGATTTAGTCTCCATATACAGCCAGATTTCAAATTCTGTATCTACATCTTCAGACATGGATATCAGTGCTCATTGTGATGATAAGTTTTGTTGAGGTTACACTAAAAATTTGGCAGAGATTCTCAAATCAGTTGTGTGTAGAGCTGCAAATTGCTGGTTCCAAAACAAGATATCCAAGAGTCAAAACATTTTTAGAGAAGCCTCAAGTGTAGGAATACTCTCTCACAATAGCCATTGGCTTCTAATTTCTTTTGAAAAAGTACTGAAGAAATGAAGGAATATCTCTTGGATAATCTTTGGTTTTAGCAGATTCTCGCAACACTTAGTCATTGATAATTACTCATCCAGGTCTGCTTGGTGCAGCTGGATCCTTTCATATTCCTTACCAAATTGGGACATAAAGAGCACTGAGGGTAGCAATTTTGCATAGTGCACCAAATTCCTGCCTTTGCATCACAGAAAATGTACATGATTAATTGTATTGATATTAAAGCCCTTTTACCATTGATTTGGCCATCCAAAATAATGAGTGAGTTTCGCTTCAAAAAACCACATATTTTAAAATTGGAGTCCTTATTTGCTTTTACTTCTAAAACCTGTAAGATTCACATATTTATGTCTTTATCTGCAGTTTTTGCACTTGAAGCTTTTCTTAAAATAGTTCTCCATGCTCACCTGAATCCAGGAGCTGGGGTTTAAGTAAACACCAAATATAATGTGGCTTGCAATGAAGTAGCAAAATATATTCATTTCAGTGATAGTGGGAACAGATTTATAATTGTGCCTCTATACTTGTTTGTGTTGTAAGGCTATGCAGGAAATCTTTGGGCATGGGTTATATCATACTGTGCAAATGTTGTACTTTACTGTTAAGTCAGTGTGTTGTTAAGATTTTATATAGTTGATAATACTGTTGATAAAGTCTTGTGGCTGCGTCCAGTCCAACACAGTCTTCCTTGAACAATTCCAGTGTAATTCTTATTATGCAAAAGCTCTGTAAAACAAAGAGAGTTTATGCATGGTGAAAGACTGGGTTTGTTTTTGAAGTGCAGTTTGCTAGTGAGCACAGCATTCCAGAAGGGACATTGGATATAGCCATGGCAACTCTGGAGAGACAGCTGAGACCAACTGAAGAACTGTATAGCACTGTGGTTCTGATATGCCCTCTGCACTCACTTTGTTGTCACTGATAGATAAATAATTCCTTTAGGTTTTGAAAGCATGTGTATAACTTTTCCATAAGAGGAGAACTTTTATTGATATTAGCTGAAGTATGCACACTATCAAGTGCTCTTGAATTTAAGGGTGATATTTTCAAAATGGCCTCACTCCAACTTCTAGGAGGAAGTGCAGTTCTATAAACTCACTTTTTGATGACAGTCAGCTACACAAGGGTGCTAAACTTAATGCAGATACAGCAGCACTTTCAGAAGGGTGTGTGATATGGAGCCTTTGTTTTGATGATTTTGCAGTAAGACTTGGGACATTAAACATGCATCCTGTTAAGTACTTTACTGTATTGGTAGGTGCTTACCTGGATTTTTTTGAAGCAAGTAACAAGGTAAATTTCAATGAATCCAGTGGGAACCAGGCATTAGGTGCCTTAGGCACTTCCAAAAGTCTGGCAAAGCATTTCTCACCATATTTGGCTGATTAAACCAAACTTTCAGCCTTAAAACTCTTTTTAAAGAATAGATTTTTGGTGTGTAAATTCTAGTACCTGGGTGTGTAGATATTTGATAATACTTGAGAAGTGCAAGTACAAGCATCATGTATTTATAAAGTTGAGGGCAGTTTTTGAAAACTTGGCCTAATATATCCATTCCAGACAGCATATTACATAAATTGTTTAGGAACAATGTTATTTCTGTTTCTAATTTTATATTTATTAGATTTAACATCATTATGGAGTGAAAATGAAAACAGTATTCTCAGTCTGTTTTGAGAAATGTGGTTTCCAAGAATTGTCAGTTTGTCATGCTTCTGGATTCACTAGAAACGCAGTGAATGCAAGTCAGCTCAACTAAATTGTGAAACAATATTAAAAATGCATTTATGATTGCAATTACTAGATTGTTGTTGTATGCTAACTGTTGTCATTTGTGTCACGGTGGGAGGTCCCAAGTGCTTAATGATGCTGTTTTGTAGCATTAAATAAATGGAGCATTTGTTTATATATGGAAACATGTATTTCTGTATTTATGTAATGTTTTTTCTGTCATCAGGTGCTTTGCCAAAAATTGAAGCTGCTTAAAATTTATAGGATACAGGCTCTTGTGCATGCAAGCAGAACAGGGTATAATTTATAGTGTGTATATGTGAAGGGACCTATAGAAGCTCACTCTATAGTAAATACAGCCGTAAAGAAGAGAGTTTTAGCTGCCTAATATATTGCCTTTTAGTATCATAGAAGTAAGATAACATGGGCACACCTGCACTGCCACAGAATGCAGAGTATGGGATTGTGTTCTCTCGAGCTTTGTTTGGCAATAAATATTTCCTGGCCTGCACCTTGCAGAAGCTCTGAGAAGGCTGTAGAAACTGGCTTTATTCCCAGCTGGCTGATTCAGCAAGAAATTAACTAGCTCCAAAAAAATCTCCCCTTTTTGTTGCAGTTCCCCTGCTTATATACATGGCTGCTCCCAGGCCATCTTCTGGGATGGAAAAATGTGAAAGGACAATGCAAGTGCTGCTTCTGATTAATTCAGATTAACCTCTTCTGATGGGGGTTTTCCTCGCTTTCCCAGCTACTGTAGCCTCTTGTTGGGTACAGCAGTGCCATGGAAGCAGAAGATTAAACAAGCTCAGTGTGTTCTGTGGATGTATAACAAATGAAATGTGCTAAAATATGATTTGGCTTCCTCTCTTGAGAGTTTATTAGATGTTTTCAAAGTCTCATTACTCATTTGGTGTTTTGTTTTCTCGAGTCTCCAAATAGTTTTAAACTGTTCCCTGGTTGACTAACATGGATGTTGACTGAAAAAACTAATAGCATAGTAGTGTCTTGAGTATTGCCTGCTTGGTAGATGATGTTCTAGTTGGAAACTGCCAGGTACATCCAACATATTGCTGATTCTTTCAGCTGATCTCATCAACACTTTTGTTAGAAAGCAGGAGAGGGAATTCATCTATCGCTGGAGCGGTGTGTTGTGTAAGCTGTGTAGGGATTTTACTAATGCCAATAACTAGTAAGATTGCTTGAACAGGCTCTGGTTTTGTGGCCTTATTTTATAACTTACTTGACTATAAGGTGCTTTCTGTGACTAAAAATTACACTTTTCCTCTAGACCAGTGATTCTCAGTTAAGTCTTTTCCTGGAACAGCCAGCTCACAGCTTGGCAGCTGTTGACAGTGCAAATTGAATGGTAGGAAATGCTGTGAAGGGAAGGTGTAAAACAAAGGGTATCATCCTTTCACTGTATGAATTCCCGGTCTGCCCACATTCGAGTACTGTATACAGTTCTGATCCCTTTATGAATGGAGTGGAAAGGCTAGACAGGGATCAGCTGGTAACTTGTTTCTTCAAGCATAAGAACTGAGTGCCATTAAATAAAACTACTAGGAGCCAGATTCAAAACAATGAAAGATGGTTATTCTCCATGTAATATTCTTTGTCACTCCTTGCCATAGTTTTCTTTTTTTGAGTAGGAGGTTACATGGATTTCAGGGGAGACACAATGGGTAGTGGGAAGATCCACTCAGTACTACTATAGAGAAAAACCACAGCAAGCTAAGAAAAGTAAGTCCAGAAAAGTATTCCACATATTGTACGTACTTGCTTTGGACGTGCTCTCCGAGTGTCCACTTATGGCTACTGTTGGAAGCTGATGGGCTGGATGGATCCTTGGTCTGAACCAGTTCAGCTGTTCTTATGTCATTTTGATGTTCCTTGGGGCTATGCTTGAGGATTGTTGAACTAGAAGTTGTTGCAACCAATGCCTACTGTACCTACTTTCACTTGTGACTCATTGTTTAAAAACTAATATTAAAGAAGCATATTCTCCAAACTCCAGGTGTATCTGCAGGTATATCCTGGGTGCATAAGAACTTGCTCAAATCCTACATAGGTGCCTACATTCTGAGCTTGTGTCTGCCTGGAATATTTTTTATTTTTACAACACTGCTATTAAATTTTTTCTTTACAAACATTTCTATCATGTTTCTGGCATATTTTAAAATTTTAAAGTTTTGGAGTGATTTTTTAAAGTGTGCGAGTAAATTTGTGTCATCTTCCGTAACTGTTGGAGTAGTTTCTTATTTTTAAACAAACACTATTATTTCCTTAAGCAAGATAAAGACAGAAATGGCTTCTGATATTTTACTAAATAAGGCTTGGCTTAAATTCCAGTTTCATTATCTGGCCAATCCTTCTGTAAGACACAAATATTCCAGTCAGTTTCCTTGCATGAGTGAGCACTTGCCTTCTCCCCAGTGTGAAACTGCGCACCCAAATGCTTTTCCCATTTCCTCTTCCTACTTCTTTCAGTTAAATTTAGAACACAATAGGTTGGTTAAAAGTATAAGAAAACCTCTAGAATGCCATCTTAATGTATGGGTTCTTACTATGCAGCTGTTTATCCTCTACTAAGAGGAAGCTATAAATGTATTTTTAATGCCAGGAGGTGGGCTTAAAATGCCATTACTTATCTGGTGGGAATAGATTTGAAAATTAGTAAGCAATTAGATCAGTAGGCAAATACATTTTACTTAATGTTGCAAGTCTCGCGGGCCTTTCAAATATCCTGTTAACATCACCCGTTCTTAACTTGCAACCTTTTAAATCTTTACCTAGTCTTAAATAGCAGTGTTAGTTTGAAAGGGAAATTTTCTGTATATTTTTAATTTTTATTTCAGCTGAATTTTAATGTTTTAAAAAAGCTTGCATGATTTCTCCAAGGGCAACAGAGATGTACTGGGAACATTAAGCTTTTCTTGGAAAAAACTTCTTCCTGTAGATAACCATCTTGAGAAGGGCCTTAGCTGGAATAACAGAACATGTGGGTCTTGTTCTGATCTTTTGAACTTGGTTGAATTATGTCCTTAGCAAACACCAGTGATGTATTTGTTTATAATTGCTTATTTTTCTTGCTGAATTTAGACCTGTGAGCCATCTGTCATATGCCACATAGAAGCCACTGTTTAGAAATCGAGAAAACGTAGGAAGTGTACTTTCTTTTTTTTTTTTTTTATTGTTTCACATGTTAAGGCCAGTTCTTGAGCACACTGAAGAAAAGACCTCGTCCTCTTCAACTGTACTATATGAGTGTCTCATCATTTGTCTCATGTGCCAAAGTTCACGTTGGAGCAGTGGTAGTATGAGGACTTTCAGTCTAAGCCTCTATAAAGCCCCAGTCCTGAAAAAGATCCAGGCTGGGGACCCCTGTGGACTTCATTAGGTTACTGTGCCACAAGTGAGACCTTATTTTGTAAAATTCAGGCTTTCTACTTCAACAGTGCAACACTCTGTACTTCACTAACAGTGCAAGTGCAGTCTGTGGGTGCTTTGCCTGAGACATCAGTGGGAGCTTTTCCTGAGTAAGACCTGCCCATAGGAAGCAAACTGAGGCTGATTTTCATTAGTGCTGACTAGTCGGTTATTGTATTTCCTGTTGTGTGGTGTAAATAATTTTATTTCTTCTTCATGCAATTGCTAAGGACAGATGGCATTTAAAGCTGTGTCTGCAGCTGTTAGTTTTCTTGCAAATTGGCTGTATTCATTCCTCTGGAAAAAAAGCAGAGATAATAAAAAAGATAATTTGTCTGTTGCTTATAAAACTTACAAAATTTGAAGTGATTTCCATTTTTTTACATGTCACTCTTTTATTGTGTGTCATTGAAGACCATTTTATCAGGTGTTCCAGACCATCCCTGTTGGCAGGAATTTCTCTGAACTACTGCACAGGGAAACATCAAAACCAATCCTTAGAGCATGTATGCTATTTTTCAGGAGAACTGAAGCAGAACATGGAAATTCACTTTTTAAAAATCAATGTGATTTTTTGCCACATTTACTATATTCAGAAGATTCCTTTGAACCTTTTAAGGGGTTGCACTTTCGACTGCATGGTGCAGTTCTGCTAATGAAAATACAGGGAAACACAAGCACACCATAAATAAGGAAGATACAGAGAGTTGATTTCTACATGTAGCATTTTGTCTGTGCATATGAAAATTGACATCATGGTGTTGGAATGTTGACCGTGTTTTGCATTTTGCTAGCTGCTTTTACTGGAAAGCATGTGTTTCAAAGGGAGTTTTCAATTTTTATAGGTCTTTGCCTCCATAATAGCCCAGTCTATTTTGAATGTAGACTTCAGCTATGAATAAAATTTAACTCATGAAGTAAGAGATTCCTCTGGCACAAAAAGTGAATGAATTATGCACACATTAACCAGTAATGTGCACGTCTGGATCAGAATAGTCAAAGCCAACCTTTAGGTTTCAGTGTTCCCACTCATTGTCTTACTGTGTTCAAGAATGCCTTATTCTGAGAGTAAAGATAGTTCTGAGGAACTCCACTCAAGAAAAGCTGTATTTAGTGTGTAGAAAGCATAGTTGGCTGCACAAAACCAGTCCTTTGTGGGGAATTTTCACTAGTGCTTTCTTACCTCCAGATGGATCTGTGAAAGAAGGGAGTTTAGAAATGAAGAAAATAGATTAGCAGCAGTGAAAAAGTGGCACTAGTCCTTCATCTTGAGAGTAATCATCCAGATAAAATGGACAAAATTAAATTAGATTATCTTTCAGTAATGGGCTGAACTCTCTCTTCAGCTCCATAATCAAACTAATTTTCCCAGTTTCAGGGTTATATACTCTGTAGAAAGTTGGCAACCCAAGTTTCCCATGTCATCAACTCTATCCAGTCTCCTGAGAGAAGAGTTTCCTAGTACAATATCCTTGCACCTGCTAGTTCTTCCCCAGCTCTTCTCAAAACTGTTGGGCCACTCTGAACACCATGAAATTATTCCATGCTACTTAAGCAGTTTGCTGATGTGATTCCCCAAGCAATATGGGGCAGATCCAGTTCCATTAACCTGTCCTTGTGATGAAGGACCCAAATTCTTGAAGAAATTTTCAGTATCTAAGGTTGACGGATTTGAACGAGTTAGACATCTGTATTATTTTGAGAAACTACATCTGCATCTTCAAGTTAAATCGAAAGTAGACCCTACTTAATACCTGTCAAAGTGTATATGCCTTTGCAGAGAAAAGCTAGGACATTTTTTTTAAAAAGAAGCATTTAACACCCCTAAAAAGTATAATTCCCTCTTTTAGGTGATGATGTGCAAACATGTTGAAAGCCTCAGCTCACTGCTGAAGTTTTAGACTATTCCTATATGTATACTGTATGGAAATACTTGCATGCATAGTTTATGTAATTGCACTAACAAAGTCTCAGGCAAACTGAGATTGCCTTTAGTTGAGTTTTCATCTGAATTAAGTGTGAGATAGCTGCAGGTTCCTGAAGGACTCTTCTGCATATAAATTACAGGGCTGCTTTATAAAACAATGCACAATGATTTACCCCTGCGTTATTTTTAGTGGAGAAGGTAGATACAATCAGATTTTTTTGCACAACTAAATGAGAAAATGGCTCAAGAAAAATCAAGAATGATGTTTTGTGTTGAAGGGTGTTGCAGCTTGCGAGGCTGAATACCTGCTTGAACTGAGGCTTGCAGTAGCATGATTGGTCTCGTAAAATGGGGGCCTGCTTGCCTGATCTATTTTTTGTGTTGGAATTAACTCTTAATAAAGTAGCTTAGAAGAATATCCTGTTCAGAGCTGCATAATTAACATTAGATAGGTCAGACATAATATATGGAGCACTTGATTTTCAATCAAATTTAGATTAGTAGGGACATGCTTTATTCTAATAGATCTTGCTTTCAGAAACTTACTACTCTTTGTGGAGGTATTTGCATCAATACTTGTTCAATTCTTTTCGTTGGTAGTTCTGTTCAGCTTTTAAAATGCTGGTGTTGCCCCTCTACATCAATTCTTCTCTTTGCAGGGCTGTCCTGCAAGCCCGTGCTGTTTATGTGGGCTCTTAGTACCACATCCCTGCTGCAGTGGTCATTTTTCTCTGTGGATTGGCTTGAGGGTTGGTGAGGTACTTGGCTCTTCTGCAAGGTGCTGCAGTTGCAAAGGCCTCTTGGTGGGATCAGTCCGTTCATGGCTGCAGTGGACAGCACATGAGGGCTCATATTTTTCAGAGACATGTAAACTGCCTCACAGGGCTTTCACTCATCTGTTACTTTCCTATATCTTGTATATAAAAAACAATAAACCTTAACCAATTGAAAAAAAATTTCTTAATTATTCTTAATATTTCATCAGAACGTTTTGATGTAAACAGCTAACTTTACATGTCAAATGTTCAATTATTAATTGTCATGGTAGCTACCTATGACTTTTATTGGTTATTTCTAGAATCCTATTTCAAGTATAGCAAGATTTGTGCAGGCTTTATTGTTAGGGGTGAAATTTAAACTTTATTAGGATTAAGTGTTTAATAGTATAATTTTCTGCATATGTTGCAAATACAAGATGCTATGAATAGATCCTCTGTAAAAAAAAAAAAAAGGCATTTGATATGTTATGTATGGGTTTAAATCCAATATGTTGTTATCTTTTAACTAAAGGAAATTCTAAGAGGAGATTTACAGAGAAGGGTTTATTCTATTAACTTTAATTTATTTAAAACATTTCTCAACTGAAGTTGAATTTGGTTTCTGTATTTTGACTGTTTAAAATGTGCTGTACATAACTTTCTTTGTTCCTTGAATGTTATTCTGAAAATAGTACAAATTGTCTGTTTTTCATATATGTGAGAGGAGAAAAATAGTACTAGTAGGTGGAATATTTATTTAAGTGAGGTGTCCTGTTTTTCTATTTATCTACTCACAGTAGACTTGAGGATTTAAGCACAAGGTTTCCTGTTGTATTAGTGGAAATTTTAAATGTAATTTTTATGCATTGTTAAGAACTGGTAGAAAGGCTTTCCCTTTCCTACATGTGCTCAGCCCCCAGCCTCCCAGGAAGCAGTCGTATGAAACACATGAACACTTTGATTTAGAACAGGTATCAGGTTTTGGCTTGGTGGTGAAGGAGCAAAACCAGGAGGGCAACACAGCCCTGCTTTTTCACAGTTTGCATGAGGCATTTGATTAATTTGTGAAATGCTGGTGATTGGTTTGGATCCTTATGGCTTTTAGGCAATTTGGAATGGTTCTGTTTGTAAATGGCAGGAATGAATAGTTTGGGCTTATTTTAAGATTCAGAGACCATATTAAATCTTCTTGGCATAGGCATTTTGACTTGGAGATTCTATTATTGTCCCATACTTCCTTTTAAAGTGTGTAGTTGCTTCTTTGAGGGTTTTATTTAGGTAATCAGGCTTTTTTGAGAAACTGGTTGTATTTTTATGTAAGACAATTAGCAGTCAGCCCCTTCCTCTGTTATTAAAACTGGAGTGATGCAATATGACGGCAATCGCTACATGCATCCTCTTAACTCTAAGAGGAACAGCACATAGGAAAGCCACAAATATCAGTCAGTGATTTTTGGATGGTTTTCTGGAAGAGGGCAAGAAATTTCAGACCTTGTGTGGATATGTAGGATTCCCTTCAGCCTTTCTACCAGGAACTATAAAAAGCTTATATAAAGGCACAGAATAATTATAGCCTGAGTCAGGCCAGCAAGTTGGCTTTTTTCACTATAATCAGGATAAAAGAACATCTCTCTTGGCAAAAAGGACTGGACTCTGAAATAGAGATGTTCTGGACTGATAATTCCAAGTACAGCCAAACTTGTGGAGAAGTACACAGGTTAAGATTTATATTTGGGTCTTGTTATTTAAAATGGATGCTGTTTAGGCTTCATGTAATAACATTTTGCTCTGTATAGAGTGCAGAGAAAGCCAGGCCTGCAAAACGTGCGAATGAAAACAGGATTACTGCCACAGTTAACTTCAGCGTGGCTTAACTGTGAGAGTGAGACTATCTTATTATTTACAATTTGTGAAGCAGTGGAGAATGTGAAGAGATGTATAATTATGTAGGATAGGAACAGATCAACTGAATCATTAAGAGCACAGTATTTCACACCACTGTTTGCAAATTCACTAGATTGTGTAGATTTTAGCTTCAGTAGTTTCTAGTGTCATGGCATGGTTGTCTTCAGTTTGAGAATGTATAGATATATAGGGTAAAAGGAATCCTCTGCAATTAAATAAAAGGGTGGGTGGATGAATTTATTTCCCTGCCTTCACACACTCCATTGTTCTTGGATTCTGTCTGTATTTTGAAAAGTCTTAGAATGCTAAAGACAAACACATGAGAATCTGGAACCATGCTAAAGCTTTAGATATTGAACTGTTAGGGTTGGCCTCCTAGCTCACATTAGCTTGTACTGGCAAACTAAGAGCTGACTGTGGATAAGAAAATTCAGGGGAGGTTATTGCCACATATCCATCCAAAAGTGCTTTGGAATAGCTGAAAAATATGCTGTAGGAATAGTGCCCTTTTGTAAATCTTTAAAATTAAACTGTGCTGTCAAGAATTCTGTTTAACCTTATGTGCAAATGGTAGCAGTAAAAGAGAAGCTGCTAGATATGCAAGAATGGGGGATTTTGCACTGTTGGTTAGAAATCAGGCATGTATTGTGAACTCTGCATTTCCCCTTGCCCTTGCTGTTTTTAAAAGTAGTCAGTGGAGTATCCCTTGTCCTACAAAAGGCATTGACAGCTTTTCAAAGGACAAGGTCAAGCAGACAAACCAGGATTATGTATACTTTTTTAGAATTCAGTATATAAAAGCTGCTTTTGAAAAGCTGTTCCTTAGTAGCTGTTCTACTTCTCAGAAAAATAGTTGTGCTTTCCACTTTGCTGAAGCAGGGGAAGGTGAATGACACACCTTCTAAAAGATGTCCGTCACTTAGAGCTAATTGCTCATTTTGTATGCAAGACTAATGCGTTAAGAGATTTGATTGTACCAGCAGGGACAGTAAGTCAGTCCCCTCCACAGCCTGTCCTGTATTGGTTGAGGTAGGAGGACTTTTCAGTGGCTTGACTACTGCCTCTACTTAGTGTTTGGTTGTGCCTCTTATTTTTAGTTGCTAGTAGATTCTGTGAAATGCCAGGTACATGCTGAAGAGTTATCACCCCCTAGAGTTAGATTCTTCAAACTGCTAGAAAAGAGAAGGAAACCAGACAGTTTGTATTACTAGCCAGCTGCTATGCCCTCAAAAACTCCAATGTGGTATTCTGAAGGAGTAAAATTATTCTGTTAAATTTCCTGTAGAAAGATAATCATTACTGGAAAGCAGTGCATGACTTATGACATGTCTCAACTCATCTGTCCTGGGAGCTATCCACTGTATGCACACATCTGCTTCTGTACACCCACACAGGATGGGAAGATATTCCTCCACAGGAAGGTCTTCCGTTCCCTGAGTACACAGGTGGTATGTATTGGCAAATTGTGTATTGTGGATATGGTAGCCAAGTTCCCAGAGTAATGGACACATAGTGAAGTAATTCACTCAACTTCAGCTGTTCGAATGAGAATACAAAATGGGTGACTAGAAATATAATCACAGGGCCTATCTTGCAGTGTTCCTTCTGTGATACCTGTTTTAATCACTTTTACTGGCTACTGACTGCGTTTGAAATACAGACCATTGGAGGGCTAGAAATGTCATGTTAGTGAGATCAGTCACAGCGAAGACTTGGTCGTTAAAATATTTAAAAAGAAAATGCAGAGCATTTAAGAGGGCACCATACTTTTTTTTTATTCCAAAACACTAGACAATGTCTTGCCTTTGAATTAGAGATGTTAATCAGTGTTCTTCATTCTTCATCCTTTTTCTATTGTTGTGTTCTCTGAATGTCTTTTTGTAATCATCTGTATAATTTGAAAACTGCTTAATGAAATTTCTTTGCTGGTAATGGAAGATGGGGAAGATGGGTGACAAAGTTGTAGAAACTATCCTGATTAGAGCAGGCATCCTGGTCTGAATTAGCAGTTTCTATTTTCATTTTATGTGACTTGCTCATCGGTGTCTTTTAACATTTCAGCAATTTCAGTTCATTCAGAGGATTTATTTAATTCTTTCCAGCAGCAGATCCTGTGTTTGTCTTTTCTCACCTCAGTAAGAGCCCTTTCCCCTTCACCATATCAGTCCTGCAGCATTACTCTACACATCATGTAGAAGAACAAAAATGAGAGTCATTAAACTAATGACCATTAGTCTTAACAGTTGTCAGTGAAGAGATGCCTGCAGGCCCGGTCACAGGGGCTTTTAATTGCTCTGTTGTTTTACAGCTAAAGCACCGTTATCTAAGTAGTGGTTTATTGGTAAGTGTACATGTGAAATACTGCCAGTTAATGCTAGTAGATGGATTGCGACCAGGAAGGAGGACAATCTTTAGGTTAATGATAGGTCCTCCTTCGTATTTAGTCTTTTCTGATAGGGAGATTTTGGTTTTTTGGGGGTGCTTCTGCTGCTTCTGTTACATTATTTGCTTTTTGTTTACTTAATGACTTTTTTCTAGTCAGCCTTTGCTTTGTTAATGCTGGGCAGTGTGTCTGGCTCAATACAGCACACAGTTAAAACCTTGCCCTGCTTGAGATGTTTTCATGGGCAAGAGACAAAGGCAAAGTACACTTGGAGAACAACTACCTGCTCTCCCCTCAAAAAAATTAAGAGGACATGAGAAAATGGATGGATCAAAGATATCAAGACTGGCATCACTGGACTGAGGGAATAGTTATGCTGAGATTTAAATGAGGTTAAATTAAATATATAACAGTGTGGATGCATGCTTGGAGAAACTAGCTGCAGTGTTTGAACAGTGGGCCTGAGTCAGGGAAAGCATTTCAGCAGTAGCAGATCAGGTAGGAATGATCAAGATACTGGAAGTTAGTGGCAATAGTCTCAAAGAGGTAGATTGCAAGAGAGATGCTAATAAGACAAAGATGAAAAATGGCTTACTGGAACACAGCCTGCTTTACCTGGTGGTTGGTGTATCAGTATTCCTGTCATCAGTAAAGCACGAAAAGCTTAAAAGCTCTAGAGTATTTGCAAAAATGCATTTGAGACTTAGAGGCTGTGTGCTGTGAACAGTTTCTTTCGGGAATTTCTCTTTAAAATCATCCTGAAACAGGTGTGCACATGTGGAGGGCGCTTGGCTGAAAAGCATTCACCTCATGTGCCTTATTAATAGCCTTAAACCAACATTCCTACAGCAGAGCCATGACCATTTAACTGCTTCCTTATTGTGAAAATGTGCCTGACCGAGTCAATGTGCTAGGCTGCTCAGTCCATAAACCCTGCAAAGGGACTTGCAATGGAGAAAGAACACTAGTTGAAGAACTGGCTTAATATCACTAAGATTATCAGAAGTGGTCGAAAACTAACAGTGGAAAAAATCACGTTTTCCTCACCATGTGTTAGACGCATTCATGTGCTGAGCTGTTGTAAATCATAAGTTAGCTTGAGAGTGAACATCTGTCTGTGACATTCTCTACAGTCTAATTTCTTTCAGGTGAGAAAGGCTTCATCAGTGAGGGGTAACAGGGAGGAGAACCATTTTGATTATTTACACTTTTATTCAGGCTGATCTGTCTTTATAACACACACCCTGCCCCCACAACCACTCTTTGAAAATATGTTGACAAGATGGTAACAGATGCTCTCAGTGCTCCGCTGAAAAAGGTGAATGAAGAACAGTGTTAGCCCAAGCTCTCCTATTCCATGGGACAACAATACCAGGAGTGTGTGTATAAGTATTTTGGTCATTTGTGGGTGCTGTTAGGCCACCACACACTACCTTTCTCATTGTGTCCGAGGAAAATGGAGAAAATTATTTCTGATAATAAAGGACAGTGTCCTGTAGCACAAAAAAACCCCAAACCAACCCTTCAGGCCAATCCAAAGGATGAAATCAGAAGCTAGGCAAGTTCAGAGCAAAGATATACAGAATTTTAGCAATTAAGCTAATTAAATGTGGAAATAATGTGTATATATTAGGTATATTCCCTTTTCCTCGATACACTCTAAACTGACTGAATATTTTAAAAAATGTTTCCTGTTTTTAAAAAGTGATGAACTTGCAGCAGAGATTACCTCACCCAGTTCTGCAGCCTGTGTCGTGCAGGTCATATTAGTGCCTTTGGAACGTACGAGAGAAGTTCTGGCGCCACTGAGATCAGTTCTCCATTTACTTGAGCAATTTTCCTCTGTTAATCTGTACATGCACAAGCCTTTACACAGCCTTATCTATGTGTATTTATTCTTTGTAGAAGTGACTGAAGTAGGTCAGCAAACACTGCTGATCAATAAAGATCGTTCTTGCATCTTGTGCTAGTTTAGTTTTAGTTATTTTAGTATAGCTGAGTGAGCTTTGTGTGTATGACATAAATGTATTCTTTTTTAGAGGTGTATTTATGTATTCTTCATTTGACTACACCCTGAAGAGGAATCTTGCCACCTTATTCTTCGTATTACTGGATTATACTTATTTATATTGTATTTACAGGACTCTTTGAGGGTCTCATTCATTGAGAAGTTTTGTGATGGTAGATGTTGGTTGTCATAAACTTTCTAGCTTCCTAATCTGTCAAAGTTGCTGAGTTGTATGCTCTTTTGGTTCTCCTACTTGAGTTTTGGGCTGTTTGATCTTCAAAATAGTTGCACCAAAGGTGCATTTTCTTACTGAGAAGTTATTTCAGTTCTTGGTAGCTGAGAGTTTGCCTCTTTCTAGGTCTATTTCTGTTATGAGATTTGTAGTCATTTACAGTAGCAGAGCAATTCCATTTCATCTACCTGTTCAATCATGATAAACACCATGCTGTTGCTGATGACAATGTTGCATAAACAGTGTGCAATAAAGAAAACCTGCTAGTGTTCGGGCAGGCTTTTTGGGGGGCTGCATACTTGCCAATTTTCCACTGACACCTGAATCAGAAGCAGATGTACTGAGATTGAGGGCAGGGAGAAAATTCCCTGTCATTGGCAATAAAAGGCATGGCAGTGCCCTGCAATATATGATAAAGAGTCACTGTTCAGCCTTCCCCACATTACAAAAGTCTCTTTTTATAATTGCATTTGTGAACATATTTGATGTCAAGATCTTCAGTATTTCGCTCAGAAGTATATAGTGGTTTAAGATTCTTTTTCCACTAATTGCCATGGCTTTAATACCGTTCCATTGCCCCACACATTTCCCTTCTTTGTGTTTTCATTATGCAACAGGAATTCTCTTAAAAATCTGGATCTGCCACTAGTTCTAGCAGGTGTTTGGCTTCTGAGCGCCAGAGCTTTTTTTTTCCTTATGCAGCTTATGGATGAGAATTTCACTGCCCTTAGGCACAATTTCAACTGAAGTATATGAAAAGCATGTTACTGTGTCAGTTCAAATTATATCACTATTAAAGAAAAAACTTGAAAGGAAATTAAATATAAATAATCACACTAGCATAACATAACATTAATAACTAACGTTATAATTTAAATTAAAAAGAATCAGGAAAATATGAGTCAGGAATCCCATGTCATTCTTAGCCAGACTCTCCTGAGAGCAGCCATTGTAAAATGAGGATAATGACAGCTTTGAGTCATAAGAGATCTTGATGAATAGTACTATAATACTGTAGTATATAAGAACTAAGTGTATTTTCTAACTCTATATAATAGCCAGCATAGGAACCAAGTATTGTGTAAAGTTAAGGCCCCACCTGGAGTACTGCATCCAGTTCTGGAGCCCCCAACATAAGAAAGACATGGACCAGTTAGAACAAGTCCAGAGAAGGGCCACCGGGATGATCCATGGGCTGGAGCACCTCTCCTATGAAGACAGGCTGAAAGAGTTGGGGCTGTTCAGCCTGGAGAAGAGGAGGCTCCAGGGAGATCTTATAGCGGCCTCCCAGTACCTGAAGGGCCTACAAGAAAGCTGGGGAGGGACTTTTCACAAGGGCAACTAATGACAAGACAAGGGGAAATGGGTTTAAGCTGGAAGAGGGTAGGTTTAGATTAGATATTAGGAAGAAGTTTTTCACTGTGAGGGTGGTCAGACACTGGAACAGGTTGCCCAAGGAAGTTGTGGATGCCCCCTCCCTGGAAGTGTTGAAGGCCAGGCTGGATGAGGCTTTGAGCAACCTGGTCTAGTGTAAGGTGTCCCTGCTGATGGCAGGGGAGTTGGAACTAGATGATCTTTAAGGTCCCTTCCAATCCAAACCATTCTATGATTCTATGAAAGTCTTGTATCCTACTTTCTCTCATTATTAGCCTGTTTATCTGATAGTGGCTAACAATTTTTTTGCAGTACCCAGCAATGGGCTAGATCCCATTTTGCTCATGTATAAATAGGTGAATTGCGAGCCACTGTATTGTCTTCCTTGGTGTGTTTAATCCTGCATGGAGAAAGGTCGGTCATATCTAGCTGAGGATATTGTTCCTTAGATCCTGAATCCTGCAGTCACATCAGTGTGGGTGTGTCACTGTGGCCAAATGGAAAAAAGGGGCTTCCTGCAAGTGCTGTGCAGAATTGCTTACAAAATGGTGCCAGGCAGTTTCATTTGTCCAAAATTCTTCCTTTATGTTAGCTTTTAGGAGGCTACGTGTTTAGATGCAACTCTCAGTTACCTGGGAGCATTCACACCTTTCTTGCACCCTTTCATTCTCATTATTAGAGCAATTATCCAGTCTGGATACTGGAAAAGGGGATGAGAAGGACGTAACTTACTAGAAAAGGGTGATGTTGCCCTTGCGAGCCTTTTGAGTGCTATTTATCTTACTAGCAAAGGATTAGATACCTGCAGCCCATAACCTGCTACAGCCTATTATTCATCTCATGTGGCCTGCAATCATAAATTCTTTTATATTATTATTGAATAATCTTGAATTCTGTGTTAATGCACAGCCTGCCAAAGCTACTGAGGTGTCTTGCTTGCCCCTCCATGATAGAGGCTCCTGCTGCTCAATGGAGGAATCACGATGTCTTTTTAATTTCATTTTTTTTCTTTCTTTTCTTCCTTGAGCAATGGGAAACTTCATTCTGTGCATGTGTTGATTTGTTGGGCTTTTTAATTCCACTGTCTCTGACGGTGATCCTACATAGCCTTAAATTATGCTCCTTTCTTGCCTTTTGTAGATAAATCTGCTATTCGTCAAAGATTATGCTTCCAGCCTCCTCCAGCATGTTACTGGAGCTGCAGTCGTATCCACAGATAAACAATCAAGATTGTCTGTTTCCTGCAAATGAATCTATTCACTTGTTAGGAGCCTGTCAGCTTAGAAAAAAAATAAATAAATTTCACCACATGGTGTTCATGATAAAGGACAATTTAATAAAACTTTAAAAAATATTATAGATTATCCTGGTTTCTTTACTAAGGATGCTGACAGAATTTTTGTAGCGTATTTTTTCCTATGGAGATCATAAGGACCCTTAGAAACCTTCAGTGAATAAGAGATAGAATTCCACAAGAACATGCTTCAAAAATGCTGAAAGGACTTGATTTATGACAGGAATTTTACCAATTATTAGGTTACTAAAAGAATAAAAAGAGGATTTTGTTTGGAATAGTGGAATGTATGGTGAAATAAGGGATTAAAAAAAAAATCTATTTAAAGACTTCAGTCACGTATGAACGTAGAGAAATAACTGAGCGTTCCATATTTTGAAAGCCAAATCTGATCCACAGTCACTAACTTTCTGACGATGGTTGGAAATGAACTGCTCTAGGGCCATCTCATCTGAGTGCTGTATTTTTCACCTTGGCTCTTATTTATGCAAAGCTAGAGAGGACTGAGTATCTAGTGTCATTCACAGTTCTGATAGTATGTGTTATATTGGGAGGGATGTTCTCTTGCTGCAGATGTATTTCAGCCCTGGTTCTGTAAGGATGTCGGTGAGAACTTTGCTGTTGATATCACTGGGAGCAACTTCAATCTGCTAGTCCAGCTCAGTTAGAAGCAAATATTAGGCACATCAAATCAATCTTTTGGAAAGAAGGCAGTCTGCCTAACACAGTTTAGAAGAAGCTTCACTGGAAGAAGGAAAACTCCAGGGTTCATATTTCTTTTGGAAATATGAAACAGTTGATATTTAAGCTGCGTTTTCAAACTAAATGAGATTTTGTCTAAACACTACTGCAGTCTTTCAGTGAGAAGTTTAATCTTTTAGCCAGACCATAGCAAGAAAAAACATAAGTAGTTGTTGATAAATATCCAAAAGCTTGATCACTAGTATAAATTTTAGAAGGTACCGAAAAAGATATTAAAAATGTGTTGATCTCAGTCTGCAGGCCAGGCTTTGCCAAAGACAATGTATTGACATTTAATCAAGAAAAATTTTGTTAGAAATGTCCTTTTGAAAAGCCTGAAAGACAGTATCTTAATTTTAAACAAAAATTATCTCCATTATCTTTCTTGGGTTCAGTGTTACCTTTAAGCTGTACAAACCTACAGCATGAAAAAAAGGTTTAGAGTGAGCACTATTGTTTTGATGACATGATCTTAAGCACGTTCAAGTGAGTGGAGTAACTCCTAGTGCTTGAACGTGCACAGGATGGGCTTGGTTTGAGCAGTAGAGATGATGTAGGCAGTTGCTTTCTTGCAGTTGTGAATATGATTGTAGTTACAGGTTAAATTCAGTTTTCAATAGTAGACACTATTCAAGCAATAGCTGAACGTTCAGTTTCTAAGTTGCTTGCTGACACGATTTTACTGTGTCATAAATAGGTGGCTTATGCACAATACTTATGAATTGTCTTTTGCTTATCTTTGTGTCTTCAACTTACAGGCACATTTTCCCAAGCTTATTTTATTTCTACACATTCTAAACAGGTCTAGAATGAGAGATCAGAGGAAAAATCATTAGATTTGGGCTTAAATCAGACAGGTCTGAAGTATGGCTTTAACTAATACAAAGTATGCATCATAGAAAAACAACCCTTGAGTCACACACTTAAGTTCTGCCCCTGGAAGAACTTTTGGTTCAGTCTCTTGGGTTGTCTCATTGTCTCACTTGTGACTTCCCTGATGAAATATGACAGTTGTGTTCAGTGTTTCAGGTTCTTTTTTTGAAGTGCTTGGCTTTCATCAGTTCAACTGAGTTCTCTTTCTTTTTTTAGAAGAAATGATGTTTATAGTTCTGGTTTGAAATGCTGGCCTCTTAGTTTAATACTAATAATTAAATAATTGGCCTGGTCTCCAGAAATGCTGAGCTGCTGGCAGCTTCTGTGGAAACTCTGTTCATTTGCAGGGTCTTTAAATATTTCAGAGAGGCTAGCATTAGGAAGTTGTTTTTGTAAATCTTGGCCATGACAAAATCTATTCTGAGTCTTGCTAGATATTTATTCATCAGGATGGCTTGCTCTGGAGGTATCTGAAGCTCTGAACAGTTAATGTGACTTTGTTTATCTACTAACACTTCTTCATGTTGTGATGAAGCTGGAGTCTTAACGTTTTTGCACTGAAGTCCTTGAAAATCCATTAAACTGAACTGCTACTTAGCTGGTATATTACTTCCCTGGGGCATAAATCATATTCTACAGCAGTTTGGTAGTCAGACATTTAACTTGAATTAAATTGGAAGGCACATATTTTGGCATATGATTGGACTTACCATACATATTAAGCTGACAAACATGTATTTACAAATCATTAAGAATGAAGATAGTTTTTTCTCACTTTATCTGCTTTTCCCATCTTTTTCCCTAAAACAGGGATCCTGGAAACTAACACTCTCAAGACCCTGCCCAATTTTCCTCTTCCAAGAAGAACTAATAAAAAACCCACAAAACTATGGGAAGCAAACTGCCTTCACTGTGCTGGCCTTTTTTTATAGAATTACTTTGGGGAAGATAGTGCAGTTGTGCATAACTATAAAGTTTTAGGTGACTGGACCTTTATCTTTCATCTCTTTTTCTTTTAAATACAAGATATTAAGGCAGTTTCAGGAAGAGTGTGGTATTTTGTCATTTTTGGCATTTAAAATAGATAATTTTTAAGTTTTCATTTTCTTCATGACACAAAATAGTTTGTTCTTGTTATGTTCCCAGTTTTAACAAGCTTGCAGGCTTAATTAGGTAATGAGTGTTTTAAGTCTAGGTAACGCTGATTTGCATTAAGTGTACATAAGTGTATAGTTTTTATTTTTCTCTTAATGTGGTTCTTGGTGCCAAGAAACTCTAAAATTAAAAATTCCTCTGTACCTGAAAGATTGGTGTTTTACTTTTAATTATTTTCAAGTAATTTCTTTGAGACATTCCATCTCTGTTTTCTCATCTTCTTGACCTTCACAACTCAGACTTAGCAGAAAACTCACTTTCAAAAACTGCTGTTTTTCATATATAAATATGGAACAATTACTTTCCAGTCTCCTGGTGGCTATGATTAACTAGAATAGTGACATGTTGTTATGAGGTTTGGTTGAATTTTATCATAGCCTTTGTATCAAGTGATCCCTGAGAACTGCAGACTAAACTAAATTTTTAAATTTATCTGAAATTACAATAACAGTTCAAATCCTTGAATTAAATTTTTAATCTCTACCATGGGTGGAATGACCAATGATTAATATTTGTAATTTTTAGTCATAGGGAAACTACTTTTTAGCGTTTGTCCTGATTTGATAATTACAAGTGAGTTCGATGGCAATAGTTAATATGAATCCTAGATATCAAGGAAAAAGAGCAGTTAAAGTAGTCTGCATTGTGTGCTGGTTTTAGAGTGCATTAGCAGAATTCCTTTTGTGTCAAACTGAAGCAGAAGGTGTTCCTGAGCAGCACACCTACTGTGCTTCAGTCCCTAGGAGATACTCAGTGCATAGGATTGACTAGAGCTGGTTTAAAATAAGCTCCTCTCCTTCAGATATGCTTTGTTTGGGCATTCGGTCCTGCACATCACTTTTATCTGCAAATTCAATCCTACTTGGCTATGCCACTTGCTAATGTCAGTATTGGCTGGGAAGTGCTCAGTAATCATCCCTCTTACTTCAGTAATAAAATAAAATATAAAATCCCCAGATCCAGCAACTTCAACTTGAGCAGACGCTTCTAGTCAGAGTAGTATACAGAGCAATGAAATTTGGGCAGCAGTAAAAATGACAACATGCAACTCTTGGTGGAGGGAGATCTAAAAACCAGAGGCTTGTGTGTAAGCTATCCATTTTGTTGTCCAATTGAAAGTGGAAGAGTAATTTAGTCTTTAAGCACTGAGGTGGGAAGTGATGAGTGAGGAAGCAATCACAAATGAGATCAAAGCTGTGCTCAGAGCATAAGCCTTTGAATAACAACAGTGCCATTTTACACTTCCCAGAACTTATGTACATTATCTACTTACCAAGATAGTTTTCCTTGATCACATAGTTAGCACATAGGTAGAATAGAATGATGTAGCATGGAAGACCTCCTTTTTTTTTTTTTTTTTTCTTTCTTTTTGTTTTTTTTTTTTGTTTCTGACTAATAAGTTACATGTTCTGATTAACTGATACTCAGAAAGATTTTCAAACACCAATTTCTTTCCAACTTTAAAATTTTCTTCTTTGTCAGTATGGTAGTACACACTTCCTTGCTACCTGATATATTAATTTCAATGAATTTTATGCAGTGATTATTATATCTGGTTTGGCTACATTATCACCTTCTACTGTCTTCATATGCTTATGATCATAAAACCTGGTTTCAAATGCCCATTCTAAATCTTATATGTACTTGTAATTTGACACATTTAACTTAAAACTATTAACATTAAATTGGCCATTAAACAGACATAAAACACTAGCATGAAATGTAATTGTTTTCTGAAACCTGCACTTGCAGTCTTTAGTTTAAAACATGAATTTATATTGGATCAGCTAAGTCATTCAGAGATGATCCCAAATATACTATAAATCCACAGACTGTTGAAATTTGAATTACATTTAAGCAAAAGCGCACACAGAAACATAAAAGCCTCACAAGGAACATCGGTAGATTCCTCAGTGGGGAATAAAGTGGACTAAGTGGAAACAGAACATTTTGTGTTCAGTACAATATATGAATGAAAGCGCATTGCGCACATGCAGTTTATTTGAAGGTGCCTATATCTAGAGGGAAAAAAATGTTCTTCTGCTACTTTGAGTTGATACAAAGAGTTCTTTGAGTATTTGAAGCTTTGATTTTTATTTTTTTTTAAAATTAATTTCTTGATTTGGCTTGTTGATCAGCTGTAGTTACTTGGCTTTAACATTGGTTTGCCATGACAACTCATAGTGTGTTCCTAGTAGATTTTTATTTTTAATTAAATGCTTTGCTGCATTCTTCCTTACTCTAGTTATGCTAGGTAGGTAGCAGTACCTATTGCCGTAGTTAGCAGATCAGTTTGCATTGTAACCTCCTGTGTAACCTTATAAAACATTCATCTTTTACATTGGATTTTTCCATGCTTGCAAGCCAAATTTTGCTTGCCTTAATCTAGCAAACTTTTTTCTGCTTCTCCAGTGGCTAGCTGCTAATTAGCTTTTAATATGAAGAATAAATATGTGTGAGAGAAACTTTTGTTTTTTCGTGTCATATTTATTAAATTGTTATTTCAGCTTCAAATGTTGGCATCTTTATATTCAAAGCATAATACTGATGAATGTCCACAGGCTTTGTTTTACATGTTTTGCTTATAAAGATGAGAAACAGAAGCAAATTAATCACTACATATCCTG
>NW_010339337.1:27522-54909 GCF_000700745.2 Antrostomus carolinensis
GTGATATATATATTTATCTAAGAGGTGTGGTGGGGTCATTTGGATTCTCTCCTGTCCATAAATTAGGCAGCTCTTTCAAAAATATTACTATAAATTGCTAGCACTTAACACTATTATTTTCCAAAGTATTTTACAAATATAAACTAAACTTTACAATACACCATTAATATAGGTCAATTGATGTTGTAATTGTGTTTTACACCTGGGGAAACTGAGGTAGAAATGTTAAGTACTTTAACCCAGGTCACTCGAGATTTAGAACGCACAATCATCCATTAGCCCTGCGCTGAAATCATAGGATTACATCCTTGCCATATTCCCTCACACAGGATCTATCGATAGCCCATTGGAACCAGTGGGGAAAAATGCCAGATTATGTCAGCCAGTTTCATGCCTGAGTTATACTTCACATGTCAAGGCTTGCATCAGCTGCAGCCAGCTTGGATTCAGCATGAAGCTTAACTGTGGACCTCTGTTGGTTGCTTTATGGGGAAACTATTGTTATCAAATGTAGATTTATTCTCCATACTTTATGATTTAATTCTACATAAATAAATTGGCTAAAGTGTACAAGTGAGACCACTATTATAATAGGCTTTATAGAAACATTGTGATAACATGATGTGAACATGAATTACTCTTTGCAGGCCTGATGAAAAAATCCTCTTTAAAATCTTGTTCAGTCTTGCATTCTAAAAGATGACCTTTTACCCTAGTCTGGACACATCCTTCGCAAGCTAATTCTAGTTTATATGAAGATTGCTTGATTTAAAACAAGTATGTTAATTTAATGCTGTCATGAATGATGGAGTTTATGGTCTGAGAAGCTGACAGCTTCTTTGCAGAACAGCATAAGCAAAAGTAATGTAAGCTTCTCCAGACCCAGACTTTGAATGACATGTCATCTGCTTTTTGTGAGGTACATTGTGAGCTTCAGAAAGTGAACTTACTGCAAGAGAAACTGTAGAAGATCTTGCCTTCCTTTTCCACCACAAAGTGGTTGAATTATGTGGATTACTTTTGAAACCTCTAGTTATCTGGCACTGAGATTACACACCTAGATTTGGTACAATTCTAGCCCACAGTCTGGAAACTGGTCAATGGCAACTGCTAGCTTTCATGTAAAATGATTATGTAAACATCAAAATATAACAAAATGTTTAGTTTAACCCTGTTTATTAAGTTGACTCATTGGGAACAGTAATATTTACATTTCAAGCCTTGTTTTCTTCCCTGAAAAGTTTCAACCTCCTGGAATGTAATTTTCATCTACTTGCCCTTTCTGCTCTCCTGCTACCGCAGCTGGATGCAATGTTCTGCATTCAAAAGATGATTGCTTATTTTCTCTAGTATGCAAACCAATTAGCTTCTTGGGGTAGAGTTACAGGGTTGTAGGGATAAGGACATAAGTGTCTGTGCAGTACACTTGCTATGTATGTGGGATGCTTTAGACCCACAGTGCAATGACGTGGTATCCAACCAGTGTGTGTTCAGCATGTCTAGCGCATTCCAGGTGTGTTATGATTACTAACATGCATAGATCAGTTAAGCAAAAGCCATTTGTCTAATAAGGGCCCAGGTGTCAGTCAGCCCAGATAGAGCTACTGACTGATTCTGACAGAATTGGCTACTTTGTGCCTTAAAATGGGCCTCTCCCTGTCTGGTCTCAAATGTTCTTCACCAATTGTGAATAACGTACAGAACTAGTATGGGCCGCTGCCTGGTGTTCAGTCATTACCCACTCCCTGATGATTTCTTATTTGCAGCAATATTTTCCAGCAGGATAGGAAATAAATTAATCATGTCGTAGTTTCACAGGTTACCCTGCTTTGAGGAGGGTGGACTAGATGAGCTCTCATGATGTCCTGTAAGCTGAGTTACTCTATGATTCTCTCTTTGTATCTTCCTGTAAGAATTTAACCAAAAGCCCGTTATCTGCAGCAACCAGTAACTGTCTAGTGAAGTGTATAAGGAAAAAGAATGTAAAACTTAATGTTGCCTTTTCCAGTGTGGTTTTCACTGTGTCTTTCAGCAGTGATGGTTGATAAGCCAGAGATGGTATATTTTTTTTCTTTTTAAAGAATGATTCTGCTCTTGAGGCATCTTGTTCGGTTTTGGACCCTGTAAGCATTTGGCATATCCTTGTCACAG
The DNA here is from genome assembly GCF_000700745.2 of Antrostomus carolinensis. Taxonomy (NCBI): domain Eukaryota; kingdom Metazoa; phylum Chordata; class Aves; order Caprimulgiformes; family Caprimulgidae; genus Antrostomus; species Antrostomus carolinensis. The sequence continues at coordinate 29,674 of NW_010339337.1, forward strand.
ACCTCTGTAGCAAAGTATCCACCCACAAATACTGTGCCTGAAAACACATCACCTTTTTTTTTTTTTCCCCCAGAAGTTTTTGTCTAGTTTTTGTAATTATATGCATAGAGTTTTTAAAATTCTGACTTGTGTTTGTAGGAGCTGTAATACGACCTTTCTGAATCTCTTACAGATAAGAGCAGAGCAGTCCCAAGGTGCATACTTCTTGCCCGAGTTTGCACTTTCTCCACAGGGGAGTTTTCTTGAGGATACTACAGGGGAACAGTTCCTCACTTACCGTTACGATGACCAGGTCAGTATGCCATCTGTGAAAATGATAGAGATTGTCACATTCATGTAACTCTGAGATATAGATTACTGTAAAACAAATTAAGGAACAAAATGTGTGTTATCTTTTGAATGTTTTATCATTCAAATTTATAGCAAATTGAATGATAAAACACTATACGAAATTAAAATTATGGCACTTAATTGTAGCAATAATAGATCAAAACCACTTATGGAAAATATTAATAGGCTGTAGTAGAGGGGTAAGCAACAATGTTTTAGTGATGTGTTAATAGATATTTATAGTTAGTTCTGTAGAATTAGAAGTTATCCTTTCTGTGAATTGTTTGACCTATCCTGAATTGTTTTGTTTCATGGATAAATCAGTGTAAGGTAGACCTTGCATTTCCCAGCTTGTGAAAAGTCAGCACATTTTATTAGTTCATGAAGTTTTCAGAAGGGAAGGTTGAGTGAATTGTAGAGAAACAAATGCAAAGTGTAATAATGGATGAAGCAGAGTGTTTAGAAAGAAACAAATTATGTATTTTAAGGTTAAAGATCTTTAATGCTTTCTCCAGACCCATAGAAAAATTGTGCTAAACATGGAATATAGATACAAATGTAAAGAAAGCAACATGAAAGAAATGCTGTTAATCTTGGCAAAAGATCTAAAGTAAACCTAGGAAATGTGTGGCATGCTGTGGAAATTTACTCATAACACAATGTGTTCCAGAAGTCAGTTGAACTTCACATCAAAACTGTCTGAATTACATTCATAGACACTTACAGTATGTTTCTTAATGTAAGAGAAGGGAATTTGTTAGGAAATACTCCTTGTAAAAGAGAGAAGAACCAAATTTGCCCTGCAGTCACAAGGTATGGTTCTGTCAGGTGATTGGCAGCTTTATTTTGAAAGATGGTCTCCTTGCAGGAGCTACTTTAAGACAAATAGTTTGCTCATCACTGCTCTAAAGAGAGAACTGAAATTAGTTTATTAAAGCTTTAGACTTAGTATCTTTTTAGGAAGACAAAAGGAAGCAGAAAAGATACAACAGTAAGCATGCTGAGCTACTGTAAATTATTTTAGTTTAAATATATTTACAATAATTCATACTTCTGCTACCCTAGAGGGTCTTGATTATCAACAGAAAAGGTACTTAGATAAGATGTCTCCTGGACCAAACACCTGGGAAAGCAATAAGGACAGTAAAATGCAGCTGCAGCTCTGGCTGCATTTAATGATAGCAGTTGAAAAACCCTGTATATAATATACCCTTTGATCAAAATAGCTTCCATTAAGTGGAGAACATTTTAGAGAAGATAAATCAAATTTAATAGAGGCATAGTCTGTGTCTTTGAATAGACTGTTTGGACTATGCAAGTAGTGTAGCTGATTAAAAGCCAAAATGAATCCCCCCTCCAAACCCCTCAAATACCAGCATAGCTCTATACAGAAGCCAGTTCCAAGCTCAATTCCATTTGATGGCAAGTTTTCCATTAATTCTATTGGGATCTGAATTGGATCTGGGATATGGTCAGCTTCTGTTCTTTCACAAATGTGATCCAGCTTTGAAGCCTTCTCTTCCCAGACACTTAGTGAGCAGTATGAAATGAAGTTTGAATTCTTGGAACTCAAAATGGTGCTAAAACATCAGAATGTTGAAAAGAAAAGCAACTGTGTTAGTAGTAGTTTCTTTTGAAAGGAAATTCAGTCTTTAAGTGTTCATTATTAAAAAATATGAATACATTGAATGGAGATGGGAACTGATCTGTATATCTTAGTTTACCCTCCTGTAAATAAACCAAGAATTCTTCAGTAAATAGAAAGATTATTCTCATTAACTTTATAGGACATTAGTCATAGGATTATAATGGTGTACAGTTGTAATTTACTTATGCTTTTGCTTAAATGTTCATATAAAACTCAATTTTAGCATGTGGTCAGACTGAGACAGAAAACTTGTTTTTTTTTCCTTGTTTTACATGTTTCGTTCTACTCTTTCATATGACACTTATTCTATGAATGGAAGGAAACCTTAAACCAGAGGGTGAAAATCCTTCATTGGGTAATTTCTTGAATTTTTGTAAGCTGGCACGAATAGGCTTGATATGTGGTAGTTGTGATAAGGATATGCAGGTAAATAAACAGTGAAATGGGTGTGCATTGAAAGGCCATTTTTAATTACCTAATGTGTCTGACATGGAAAAGGAATCACTATGGGAAGATTGCCACATAATTTAAAACAATGCAGTAGCATCTTCTCACACACTTTAATTCGATGTCAGCAGTCCACTTTCTATCCTGTCCCACTGTGAAGGTGTGCTGACTTCTGGGAAATACATCCCTTCCTTTTCCCTGAACACCAGCACTGTCCTGTGGGCATCCCTACAGAGTCCTGGTGTTCCTGTACATCCTAAATTCCATTACTTTAGTTGAAAACTGGAAAAGTGAAATAACCTTGTGCACTTGACCCCCACAGAGCAAGACATCAGTCTTACCCTATCTATTGTGAAGATCATATCTCCATTTGTATTCATGGAAGGGAGCGGAACAGAGAAAAGGGATGAGAAGCTCCTAAGACTGTGGCACAGGGGTGGGAGGAGAAAGTGGGTCACAACATCAGTTCTTTGACTAGCTGACAAGATGTCAAGGCCCTGACAGGAAAAATGATCCTTCTGTATCTTCCCAAGTGTGCCCTTCCCCTTCTGCACTGTTCCTTATATCCAGGCCAATAAAATTTCCAGTTTGTTGGGATAGATGGATATTATTTTTGTATAGCATCATCATCAACGTCGTCATGATCCAAAATTAGTTTCCTTACATCCTCCAAACACAGGAATGTTTCAAAGGGGTTTTCTTTGGCTATTGTGTGTGATATTTTTCAAGCAGGGAGCCAGTTTAATCAGGATCATTCATTCCTTTGTTAGTAAGTAATCTCAGTAAAATAGAACTAGCTGTTATTTAACGATTCAAAAGTATTTGCTATCTGAAAAGGCGAGCTTACAGTTTGAAATGGAAGATGATAATGGGAACACACTGTACTCTTTTCTAGCCCAGCAAGATTACATATGGATTCATGTTATACATGGAAGACAGTACATTTTGTTCTGGTTTAATCTGGCAGTACTGCGCTCTCATTTTTGTATGGGATTGCACTAACGCCTTTGCATATTCAGTTGCTATGTGTATACTTAAGAATTACACACAGATGAAATTCTTTGGCTAGTTATTTTCAAAATTCGATGAATATATCTTTTTTTTACTCCCCCTATGACTGTAGAAGAAAATACCTTATAGGACCTGATTGGATACTGCCACCTTTGTTCACTGAGGTAACATCTGGACAGAATGGTACATTATAGTTTTGACACATTTACTACTTTTTCTTCAGGGGAAAAAAAGTGATTCAAAGCAAATACTTTTGAGGACTCCCAAAGAACAGAAATGTAGATATGTTTACATTGAGCATTTTCCTATAGCTCCTGCATTGTTCAGCAAGCTCTGTCTTGCATCAGTGCATTGCGTATTGCATTTCTAAAATTCAGCTGAGTCAATGTAATTTAAATCTAACTTAGTACCAAATAGATTTTGATGTGTAGCCAAAGACTTTGTCATTAGAAATTTGAGACTGAAAAAAAAATGCCCCTCTCCTATCAATCTTGACTGAGTTTTAAAATAAATATATAAGTAGTAGCCCTTCCCCTAACTTTAAGATATGAGTTGAACCTTGCCATAAGGAATAGTTTCCTATTTTTTTTCTGATTTCTTTTGGCTTTTCACCTTTTCATCTACTATAAGGAATTTTTTTCTTTTCCAGAATACTAGTAGTACTGGAAAGTTTTCTTGCAGAAATAAAATGTTCTTGTTTTCTGACACTTAAGGTATTGCTTCCAAGTATTAAAACCATTCCATATGACGGACCACCAACAAGGACAGCAGTGAAAACTTGGTTGGGCTGAGTATGTTTGAAGTACCTTTCTACTTTGATTGGCTGTCTAAAAAAGACAGCTCTTGGAGGTGGGGGGAAAGGAAAAGAAAAAGAAAGAGAGGTTATCTTTTAAATGAGAAAATGTTTGCTTGACTAGTTACCTTTCTAACTGACCTTGCTCCTTCTAAGTTTTATGATCTTTACCAATTTAAACTCATAACAAGGACACTCTGATTCTAGAATTAGACATGTGGCACTAAGTAGTCCAATCTTGGCAAAGAAATGTAGTGTTTCTAAACAAATTTTTTTTAAAAAGAATCCAGTCAGGAAGAGTGGTAAATATTGGCATCTTGAAACCACCCAGCAAGCAATTAAAATAATGAAAATCTGTGCTTTCAGACTTGTGAGTGTTTAGATATGTGAGGTAAGGTAGAAACCAGTGAGTCTGTTTTCAACTAGATTTGCAAGTTGTAATACACAGGCTGAGGCTGATGCAGTTCTAACTAACCTTTCTTTGGGTTTGCTAGAAAAGTCTGCTATAAAGTGGGGGCCAAAACTGGGAAAGTAAACATTCTGATAAATGCCTTGTCCTCCACAAAAAGAAATACTCTGGCTTGGTTTCTGCTTTTTCAAGGGGGTGAGAAGGATGGTATTTAAAAAAGTTTTTTTTTTAAAAAAAGCATTGGAACCCAGGATCTAGATGACTTAAAAATTGAAGCAGAAATAAACTGATGGAACTTATTATTCCAGGTTTTGGGGTTTTTTTTAGTCAGCCAACAATAAATGCTTGTTTGTTGTGTAATTTTTTCATATGATATGAAGTAAACTATTATGTGGATAGAAGTTGTCTTATGGATCCAGCTGGGCTGACAGCCATTTTTCCACCAATTTCTCTCTCCTGCTTTCCCCACTCCACCTGCTGATGATTGCCATCCTCCCTGGTCTGCCTCTGGAATGGTATGTGAGTCACTGCCTGGTTCTGAGTATCAGCTGCTTGCTGGCTTCTGCTCCTAGTCTGAGCCTTTTTATTCCATTGCCAGCTAATTTGCCTGTAAATCACCAGTGAAATGGAGCTAGAAATTTTGGGGCTTGGAGATGAGTCATGTAAGGGACAAACTTATTTCAAATTAACACATCAGTGAAGACAAGCCCTAATCTTGAGAAGGGAGTAAGATTTGTAGTTAGTGTCACTCCTGCTACCCAAGTACATAAAGCTTCAGCACTCTCCTTTTGAGAAGGAGACAAACTTTTGTTATGTACTGTGACATGACTTTTTTGTTGATACCTTGAAGAAGCATTCAGAACTGTTAAAAAAGACTTAACATCTTGAGTTTCAATGTCCAGCTTTTCATTTAAAGATTGTTTTTGGAATGAAACAAGCTGTTCTCAAGTGGGCATAAACTATTTCAGGTGTTTTTCTACAATGCAAACCTTCCACCAACAAACACTTCTGGTGGTTTCATTTCTGTATTCTGAGAGTGAGCTGGTAGACTCACTTTTGTCTAAGCACCAGAGGTGCAATTGCTAATACTTGGCTACCCAATATGTTTGATACTGTCCCGCATAGCATCCTTATCTCTAAATTGGAAACATGTGGGTTTGTTGGATGGACTACTCAGTGGATAAGGAACTGGCTGGATGCTCGCACTGAAAGAGTTGTGGTCAACAGCTCAAAGTCTGAGTGGAAACTGGTGACGAGTGGTGTCCCTCAAGGTTTGGTATTGGGACTGGTGCTCTTCAGCATCTTTGTCGGAGACATGGACAGTGAGATCGAGTGCACCCTCAGCAAGTTTGCTGACGATACCAAGCTGAGTGGTGCAGTTGACACGCTGGAGGGACAGAAGGCCCAGAAGGCAAATAACCGTATCCTGGGCTGCATCAAGGGAGGTGATTCTCCCTCTCTACTCCGCTCTCGTAAGGACCCACCTGGAGTACTGTGTCCAGATCTGGGGCTCCCAACACAAGAAAGACATGAACCAGTTAGAATGAGTCCAGAGGAGGCCACCAGGATGATCCGAGGGCTGGAGCACCTCTCCTATGAGGACAGGCTGAAAGAATTGGGGCTGTTTGGCCTGGGGAAGAGAAGGCTCCAGGGAGATCTTATAGCGGCCTCCCAGTACCTGAAGGGGCTACAAGAAAGCTGGGGAAGGACTTTTCATAAGGGTAGCTAATGACAAAACAAGGGGAAATGGCTTTAAGTTGAAAGAAGGTAGGTTGAGATTAGATATTAGGAAGAAATTCTTCACTGAGGGTGGTCAGACACTGGAACAGGCTGCCCAAGGAAGTTGTGGATGCCCCATCCCTGGAAGTGTTTAAGGCCAGGCTGGATGAGGCTTTGAGCAACCTGGTCTAGTGGAAGGTGTCCCTGCTGATGGCAGGGGAGTTGGAACTAGATGATCTTTAAGGTCCCTTCCAACCCTAACGATTCTATGATATGATTCTATGATACCTGAATTTCACTATTATGTTAGAAATACTCCTCTTCAGCTGAGTAAGGCGCTGACCTTGCAGTCCTTATTCAGCTGGTAGTAGACTGGCACAAATTCCACTGACATGAATCCTGCAAGTGGTTCCATTCTCTTACCTGGACGTCTTGTGTAAGTAACAAATTATGAGGTCAGGTTTGTGGTACTCCATACTAATCCTATAGATATTAATAAGGAGTTTTAAATCATATTCAAAGAGTTGAGAGTCATGTGTTTGTAAGGCTGTGTTAAGATAAAATGTGTCATTTGGTGTTTCTGTGGAAATCTAACTGAAGTTGATATTAGGTGCTCCCTAGTATTTCCAATTCTTTTGGGTTCTGGTTTTTTTTTTTTGCTACCTTTATTTTTTGCTTGCAGGTTTCATTTCGACCTCCTTATTTTTAAGAATTAAAAAAAATATTACCTGGATAACGAAATTAGCTGTGTAATCAAGTGAAATGTGTTTCTGATTTGGAGTTGGGAGGCAGGGATTAAGAGCAAATGAAAACCACTTACAATTTCAGGCAAAACTACTCTTACAGAGTAAGAGTCAGCATGTGTAAGTTAGTAGGCATGATCCTGTTCAGACAGTACTTTTGTTTGGGCTCATTGCTTGCCCGAAGTGTGTGGCTAGCATACGCGCAAGTAATTATACCATTAGTGATATATTCTTGTGTGTGATGCTTAGTGAACTGAAAACTCTTTTAACATCCTTTTGTTTATTGGCAAAGTGGATGGGGAACTGGCACTTTTGAAAGCACCAACATTTTAAGCTCAGGGTTTTGTTGTTCTGGGAAAATAGGTGGAAGTGCTGTGTGCAGTAATTTTTCTTTGCGCACCAAGAACTACAGACTTGTTTGTATTACTGCATTAGTCCCAACCCTGCCAAAGGTCTCTGTGTGTAAATCGTACTTAGAGAAGCCAGCAGGTCTGTACCTTATGCAGGATAAGTGCTTTCATGGGGAATCTGTAATAACACAATTTCTGCAGAAAACACGTTTTATATATCACTTCAATTTGGATTGAATACCTGCTATGAGGCTGTAAACCTATTCCACTAAATTCTGTGGTAGAACTCATTGGCCTGGATCCTTAGTCCTTCTGTGGCTGTGGTAATACTGTCCTCGGCAGCTGGCAGAGGATTCCCAGGTAGCAGAAGCAGCCCTTCATTTGCAAGTTCCTCCCACAAATGACTTCTCAGGGAAGAAAGAACATAACCTTTCAGATGTTTCTGCTATTCAGGGTCCACTGGGTGCTGGATGGATACTGAGGCTGCTCTAATAGATGATAAAAGACTATACAGGGATGCATAAAGCTTAGCCATATACCCCTGCTTGGAGTGGTGTTGAGAGCAGCTTGGATGCAGTATGTGACTGAACCCGCTGAATTTTGTAGAAAGGAGAAGCAGATTAGAGGAAATATCTATTTCTAGGGACTGAATGAGAAATAATCAGGAGTATCTTTTCTACTAATGGCAAATAGGACTTATTTGCTCAACCACATTACTTTCTTCTATACTTATATTCTTCCTTTTTTCTGGGATGTATCTCTGGGGCCTTTATATGTTTATTCAGGTTGAGGGTTGGTCTATATCAAAGCAAAAAACTTTAAAGTGCTTTGTTTTTGTAGTGTCTCTGCCATGCACATTTTTCATAAATAACTGAATTTTAACTCATTTGGTGTTCTGTTTTCTAAGGTTTTCAGTTTAGAGTTTTCCCAAATAAATTTTTCAGTTCCTAGCAATAGATTTAAGATTTCCCCCCTCTGCCCCTTGACCTAGAAGCAGGCAGAAGGATGTGTACTTGGGCAGATGTTCTACTGTAAAGTCTTTAAGTTAATTCTGCTATATTGAACTAGTAACAATACACCTGATGAAATGAATTAACAGTATTACAGTCTAGACATTAATTTGATGTTCTTTACTGGAGAACAATGACTAAACAGCGAGAGATTGAAACAATGTAATGTGAATTTACCACTGAACTCCTTCTGCCCCCAGTGCACCCCCCAGCAGCTGGCACATGCACTTATCCAAGAATTTTGACATTGATAAAGGCTTAGCTTCAGACTTCTAAATTAAGACTGAAAGGTCTGGAGGCAACAGAAATGATCCCATGCTTACACAGCTATGACGCACCACTGCTATCATCTATCAATAAGAGTTCATTGAGATGTAGTAGAGAAGTGCTTCTAAATCAAAAAGATATATTTCAAGTACTGTAGGAAGCAATGCTTGGAACTGGAAAGCCATTCTTCAGATTGTACATGGAAGAGTGGTGGTTTCAGGCTGATAAGGCCCAATGGTGAATTAATCAGTTTATTTACACTACATCTTACTGGTCTCAGTCAAGACCAGAACAGGTTGTATTTAGTTTTTCAATAATATAGGTAAAGTTACTGAGCTTCTCAAGCTGTTCATAACTTAAGTTTTGCACAAATAGGAAGAAAAAATGTATTTTCATCAAAGATAACTGGGATGAATTGGGTTTTTTCTTCTGTGCTGCTTCTGCTACAGATAACATTAAAAGACCTGTGAGAGTTTATAGCAGCTTTTCTCTGTTAACATGGAAAACCTTAGTGCAAAAATAAAGGAAACTTCAGTTTTACTGGCTTTGAAATAATGCTGAATAAAATGCTTGCTTGATAAAATGAATCGTTCTGTGTAAAGTATTCCTGATATCATTCTGTTGTTTTGCAAGGCAGTGGGTAAATTAAATGGAATTTACATTGTAGAGCATATGGATAACTTCCCTCACGTCCTTGACAGTCATCCTTCCAGGCTTGTCCAGCATGGAGAACAGATTTATAGTACAGGTTGGATGTCACAATGACCTTTTTAGTGGAGATGTACTTGAACCTAAATCTCTTCCAATTTGTATGCTACTAATGTGGAAGATGCAGTGAGAAGTCTGCTTTTAAAAAATTGCGTATCATGGCTTTGTTTCTAGAAACAGTTAAAATGGTCCTTGATATCATCAGCACTTGTGTAATGAACCAGCCTTGGGACAGCTCAAGAACCACCTCTTTACTACTTCAAACAGTTATTTTGCTTCACACTAGTTCAAAATTACTATCGGTGTTGCCAGTAAACCTAATTTATTTCTACTGAATATTAGACTTCAAAAGCTATTTGCTCACAAGGAAGAAAATTACATACATTAATTACCAATTTTGGCAGTAACAGCAAAAATCGTAAATGTACACTTTTGAGAGGATCACTGCTGACAACTGTATTTATTATTTTCAGAGCTTCAAAAGTGTAACAGGTTGTGATACTGTAAGATCTGAAGCATTTTAATGCTCGTAATATGAAACAAACTGTACCAGACTTCACAGCACAGCTTAGTAATGTGCTGTTGATATAATAACAAAATAAAAGGACTGTCGCTTCTATTTCACAGCTTTCAGCAACTGTCTTTTCTGATATCTAATTCAATAAAAGTGTGTTTATGGGATGTCAAGTGATCTGGCTGCAGCATGGAAGGAGTGCAGGAAGGACGGGAGCTCTTCTCCATTAGTGACTGGATGCTCAATCTTTATCCTATTTTATAAACAACTGTCTCAGTTTGTGAGGGGGATTTATGCCCTTGTTACTTGGTTACGTTAAGAGACTGATAAGGTAATGATTGAAAAGGAAGAAGGTCACACATCTATGAACAGAAGAAAACACTGGTTTTGTTACAGAAAGCAGAACTGATTTGGCAGGCAGGTCGTAGGACGGGCAAGAATGAGCTTCAGGATCAGAACAAGGCTAGGTAGAAGAAATAGTATAAGAAATAATATCTTCAAAATCAGTTTGGCTTTAAAAAAAAAAAAACAAACCACGTGCTGATTTCAGAGAGACAGAAGTAGCTGTAATCCCCGATTAAGCATCGTGGTGCAGTGTGTTTCAGGTGTCAGGATGTGTGTGCAGCTTCCCAGCAGCACTGTGGCTGAGCCTAGCCTTGGCAGCTTATCAGCACTTGACTTAGGAGTATAGAGGATAACCAGGGTTTTCAGTAACAGAACTGGGAGAGTGTTTCGTATTAAAATAATAATAATAAAGTATATGGAATTTGTTATTCATTCTTTCATGTTATGAAAGCTCAGTGATTTTTTTTTTTTTTTTTTAATTCTCCCTCTGTTTTATGTATGGAAGTTACTTTTCTGTTTGGGCCATGGTATAAAAATTATTGCTTATTTTCTAACCCTTTAAACTGTTACCGACAGGAAACCACTGAAGCTTTGGGTGCAACTTCCAGTATGCAGGCTGTCCTGGGAATGTCAATAGATCTTTTTGCATGTCTGTAACTATTTACAGAAATAAATGCTTGCATGTGATTTGAGGCAGTGGTTGAAGGTGCTCAATGCTTTGCTTGAGTGTTTAGTGTGGTCTTTGGTAAAGAGTAATATTATACTTGAACATTAGCCTTCAGTACTTTAATGTACTTGACACAGATTGTAGGTCCCACGCAAGAATTCCTTTTCATTTTCTGTTTTGTGGTTTGAGTTCCCCTCTCCTTTCCTATAGACAAGCAACTGTTAAGCTGATTCTTGGTCTAGAAGGAGTGGCAGTCAGACCTCTGAGAACTGGAAACAATCTGGACTTTTTTAATACTCTGAGACTGTTAGACTTGACCTCTTGCCACTTGAGCCTGTGTGATCTAGCTATATATAAATGTCTTATTATTAGCAAAAAATATTTTTTTGTGTCATCATGCTGTAAGATAATGTATTTTAGTACTTTGGTGTAAGCCTTTCTTCGGTTAACAATTTTATGATGCACAAGAGAAAAAGGACTTTAGAAAAGGCACCAAACCTTTAGCTGATTTGCAGGTTCATGAGGCAGACTGGAGTATTTGCACATGGGTGTGACAAATTAGTAGTAATATGCTGCTGTATGATATGGGATGTTTTTGTAGCTTTTAAAATAACCCTTGGGAGATGGTTGCAATTGTAAATACAAGATATGTTCTCCTTTACCTGGTTATTTAGGCTTTGGTCCAAAAATCATAGTAATTTCAGTAGACTTTGGATCAGGTCTTAATTTTTTTTTAATACAAAAGAGATTTGCCATTGATTTCATGCAGATTGGATTCAAGTACCCCAGAAGAAATTTTGTAGAGTGTTAGACTACGGTATTAGTGGAAAATGGGATAGGTGCTACAAAGCACAAGCATCATTGCAGTCTCAGGATTCTGCAGAGAGACAAGTTCACTTTTTTTTTCCAAATCTGGTGTCAAAAAGATGTGCAACCTGCTGTACAGTAAACTGTTAGTTTAAACCAACTGCTGGAAGATTTGGTGAGGGTCACAGAATTTTCTGACTTATACAAGCAAACCTATTCATACCCCATGAATGCTGAAATGAATCCTATTTTGAAAATATTTGTTCTTTTTCATTAATTATGTTGTACTCAAATCACATCGCAAAATATTGACAAAGTGTGGTTTACTACTCCACTCTCATGCCCCATCTTTTCTAAAAATATATGCACTTCCTTAGATGTGTGGCATAGAGGTCAATGATCTTCCTTTGTCTAAATGTTATGGTTTTATATGGCATAAACCTGAAGAAACAAGCAGTGCTTTTTCAGACAGCTCATATAATGCCTCATAACATCAGTACAACATATCATGGCACAATACCTCTTTTTGTTACACTGTTTGAAGAAAAAAAACCCCTTAAACTATTAAAACCCTTAAAATATTACTTACAAGAAATGCAGTGCATTGACTTGAATGGTTTTTTGATGTTACTAATAGGTGATGTAAAGCATATTCAAATATCAGGCTATAACTGGGTAACTACCAAATTTGAGTGCTGGTTTCAGTGGTAACTACTTACATTAGGGTAATACTGCATTCTAATGTATGAGTCAGAATTATATCCTGAGTATCTTATTTAAGTACTAGGGCTAAGTTTTAAACTTGCCCTGTTTTTATTCCATTTGAAAAAGAATTTGTTCTTTTTGCAGATATTTTTATACTTTACAATGAACTTGCCAGTTAATGTTCATTCCTCTTCTCCTTCCATATTTAAGTTGTAGGGTAGTCTGTTTTTCTCATATTTTCAGTTTTGCATTCTAATGAATGAGGCAAAGAAGGTGAAAATACTTCTTATGAATAGTCCTTTTTCTATGTAAAGTAACTTACTTTTAATGAAGACTGTTGCCCAAAAATTCAATTTAAAAAGGGTGTCTTTAGAGTGTCAAAAGAGATTAGCATCCTACTAAGATATAACAGTAATTTAAATGATCTCCTGTACTTTGCCATGTAAGAGACCAAGGTCCTGCATACTGAAGGGAGGTTTTTCTGGCAGCACCATGAAGTCTTTCTGAGAATTGGTTCTACATATGTTAATATTTTGGTGAGAGTGGACAGAAAATTTGGAACGCTGTCTAGAGCACATAGGTTAGATGACCTCTCCTGCACAGACCTTACAGTCTAGGGCCCAAACACTTATCCACATACATAACTTAATTCTTGTGAGGACTCCCATCTACGTCAGTGAACTACCCACATAAGTAAAGATGCACATGTGCAAAAGCGTTGACAGGATCGAGGCCTCGTTTCCAGCCCTGTTCTTTGAAATTCCATGCTTAAACTCCTGTAAGACCCTGAAGAGAGAGCACCTCTTGGGAAGATCTGAACATCTCCCATTCGTATTGTAGTGAGTGGAAGTTGAAGTCACTTGTGTAGTATGATGGGGCCAACAGGTCTTTCTCTTTCATAGCTCAGATGTGTACTGATTTAATAACTCCCATTACTCCAATATTGTCATAAAGCTTACCATGAATTGCAATCACTAGTTTACATTTTAAGCATTACTTTTTCTTAAATGAGCGACTTTAAACCATTTTTGCAGATTGACGACATCAGAAGATTTTCCAACTTAATGAAAAAATCCAAACGACCGCGTAATACTTTCAAAGAACAGACTGATGGGAGCTGGCCTGTTGTCAGAAAAATAGTGTATGAATTAACTTTGCTACGTTTTGATTTAATTTAAAATTAACTTACGGTTTGTTGACAACATTCATATTTCATAGAATTAGGTGTAGGGTGCAAGTTTTCTGTGTTTCCTACCATGAAGAAAAAAAGCCATTAACTCTGACATCTGTTTTTAGCACTTTCCTTCATATTTTTGGATGAATGCCTGGCAAAAGCTGGAAAGTGACTAAGAGATCAACCAAGATGGCCTAAGGGCCTGTTCCCAGCTGGTACGACATCTGGAATGTTATATATAGTGGATAAATTCAGAGTTGTAGTTTCATAAGATTGGTATTCAAGCATTCGGCCTACAGCAAAGGAAAGGACAGTGAAGCTGACAGCATGCGTGGTGCATAATATGTCAAGGTGTCTGAAATATAATTTGCTGGGTTTTCACTTTCATTTTGGCAGATCCCTCATGCTTATATATAAACTTTCATCTAGTATTGTTTTGAACCCTTACAAAATAAAGGGTGAAGTCATATTGGTATTATATCCAGAATCTTATCTTTTCACTAAGCTTAGAGTATGTCTGGGTTTCTTTCTTTTTTCTTAGGGAAAAAAGTGCTAAAGACAGATTTTTATGAGCTGACTAGAAATAACTTAAGCTGCTACCTTTGCAAATTTTAAGTATATGCAGTTTTTACAGTGAAGATTTTACAGAATCATAAACTATTCAGGAATCTGGACTTGCACTGTATGGAACCATACTTGCAAGATTTATGTCTCAGAAGGCCTGTTTGTGTTTGTTTTGTTTTTTTTTTTTAAATTTATTTAGGGTTTAGTTAATCTTCTGACTGTCTAATCTCCTAGCTGTAATTAATGGCTAGAAATGCCCCACAAAGTTGCAGGCAGGGATCTGTGGAGAGCCACCTGCTTATAGCAGCTCTGGACATGGTAATGGGAGGTCAAAAAAATGAGTAGTCTTGTAACACTAGTCTGTACACTAATCAGATAGTATGCTTGCAAGTCCCTCTACCTCTGCATTGCCTTTTAGTGTCCCAATATAAGGTAAGCATTGCACATGTTTTGCATTGCAGCCCAGAAAAGCAGATAGTCTGTCTGTAGTCCTGCAATGGGTAAATCCATTTACGTGACTGGGGCCGGACCATGGTGCAAGGCTGCATCTGAGAGAGAGTTTGATGAAGTGTCTCTGTGTGGGGCTGTGCTGTTCTGCACATGATCTCTTTCTGTTTTGCAGCACTGTGGTCTTTTCTCTCAGGTCTGCATCTTTCCTGTAGGATGCTGGAGCAGCGGGGAGTCTGTGAAACTGCACTACTAATGTGTAGGTCACAGAACTGTGCAAGGGAGTGTGAAATGGAGGAGAGCGCAGTGTGTGAAACGTAAAAGGGCTGCAATTGATAGAGAGGGGTGAAATGCAAGGTCTTATTCCTCATTTTTTTTAAAAAGGATGGGCTTGATAATTCCTCAGCACATTGTGCTTATTTCTATATTATTTATTACTATGCAAGATCTTGTAGGTGAAGACAAGGTACTTGAATATGATTTGGTAAGAGACCAGAAGTCTAGGAGGAGATAGACCTAGAGTGGGGAGGAGAGATGACTTTTGCAGCTGCACTTTGATAATGGTTTAGCTTTGGAGGTGGGAAGGCCAGATCAAATGACTGCAGCTGTCAAGGCAAAAGCTGATTTGTCTGCAGGGTAGTGTCACTAATTGCTTTTTAGCTGGTGGGAATGTCAACAAAATTATATTTCAAACTTGTGAGTGTGGTGCAGGTATATGTGCATATAGTATAACTGAAGCTTAAGAGACTGACATCATACAGAACAAGAACAGTGTGGGGTGTTCATTCCTTAATAGTACTAACAAGATAGAATTATTTAGTTGTTATATGTAGGAAAACAGAAAAAAAAGGATTATTACCTTGCAAATCTTGGGACTTTCTCCTTACTCTTTTTTGTGTTCAGCCAAACTTGCTCTGTCTTAGTGAGTTTGGGGATAGCCAGTAAAATCCCTGTTGATATCTACTGCTTTATTCTGGTATGCAAAATAATAGTAACAAAATCTAATTCTGTTCTTTTAAAGTAACGTACTTTAAAAGAACATATATTCTTGTGAGAGGAACTTAGCACCTTCTATCACAGAATGTGAAGTAATTGTTTCAGCTTTTTTCTTTTCCTTTTGGTATGATTCCACTTCTGTAGTACCTGTCATTACAATATTCTTTATCTAGTAGTGTTCTGAAGAGATCCAGTCTCAATGGATTGTTGGCCAACATGGTCATATTTCACTTTTCTGTATATAGATTGGCTATAGAATATTTACAGTTGACTCAAAATTTTTCATACTGAGTATCTTGACTATCTTGCCTTTGGAGTTGCTACAGTTTTCTATTTTGATCTTAGCCCTTCCCTGATTCTTCTGCTTTTCTGTCCAGAGAGACCGTGCTTTCACAGGCAAGTCTCCAAGCACTCAGGTGGCCTAATGGGTCTTCCCAATCTCAGACAGACTATAAATAATGCATATTTAGGACAAAAAAGTGGCCATCAAAACCAAACATTATGTTAACATATTAACATGATGTTAGCACCAGTCTTGTGTGGTTTGTTATTTTTTCAGTAACATATTACCCAGTCTTACATTGCTATCTGTTAATTTAAAACTGGTATAATCTGCTGAAAATAATAAAACAAACAAATAATGGTATTGGAAATGAGAGAGGGGGCTCTAATTGACAACTTTAAATCTGAAACTGCTACCTGTGTTCTTAAGCTTTTATGCGTTTGGGGCCTGATCCTGTCCCTGTAATACAGACCAAACTTGGTGTGTCGCTGTTATCTGTGCAGTAAGAGATTATGTGAATTCAGTTAAATCATATGGATTAGTTATTAGTTTACATAAACAGTGTAGACTTAGTTGGAGGAATACTTTCCAACTGAATGAAGGATCTGCTTGGTTCTTGGTTTGAATGTAATAAACGTGTTAAAACAGCTGTAGACTTTCTAGAAGAAACCTATGGTTATTTTCAACACTTTATCTATTAAAGACCATTTTGTATAAGATTTTATAACATATTATACTTTGGGCATGAAATATTAGTACCAGGAACAGAAGGATTTCCTCTTCTATACACAGCTCCCTGCGTAGCTTGTTTGGTAAATGAGTTAGAGAATACAATATGAATATAATGTTTCTAGATTGTCTCAATAGTTTGTCCCTACAATGACAGAAAGCATTTATGCATGCCCCTTTGTATCCATTGCACGCACCTATGTGGATGCTGTTATTTTGAAGTGAAAACACTATCTTGTTATATGTATGTTATGTATTTATTTTTAAATGAAACAATGCTACTAGTAATCATGTAAACCACTCTGGAAGTGGCATTTTACCAGGGTATATGTATTCTTGTCTTCAGGAGCTAACTATTATTTGTTATAATTGAAGATGGCGGCAAAACTCAGAGAGCTTCAAAGTAGTAACATTGTGGGAATCTGATAAGAATTTTGTATAGAAGTTTGAAAGAGCCCTGGATGGAATCATAGGTCTGATAGCAGGAATTTTAAACAAGTCTGTCAAAACAAGGGTGGTACCAAGTGGCTAGGGAATAGCTAATGCAGTACTGAAATACATAGAAGGGAAGGAGCCAGGAAACTCTGAGCGTGTCTGTCTGATCTTAAGCGTATAAGGATGTGGAATGTTTTTTGAAGAAGAAATAATTAATAACATAAAGGTAAATGGAAAACTGAAGAAATCTGATTTATCTTGAAGATCAAACTTATCCTAACTCATTTTATACCTTTCTTTTTTTCCTTAAATGAGGGGAATACAGAGACCTCATTTATCTGGATTTTGGTAAAGCCATTTGATGTAATGCCATACTGGAAATTAAAAATTAATGTAGAGGAGATGTGCTGTGGTGTGTGAAGTGGGAAATGAATAAAGAATGGGAGAGGAAGATAATAACTGACTGTGCCGAAAGAGGAATGCTGGCCTAGAGAAAGGTTACACACAGAGTCACTCTGGGACTAGAGCTGCATAATGTTTTCATTAATAACTGGGACAAAAAAAGATTTACGATTGGGCTCATTACACTTTATGATAAGATAAAGTTGGGAGGAACTGTCAACACAAGTGCGTATGAGAACAATACAGTAATAACTGGATGACCTTGAAGATGAGAGTAATAAAACAAAGTGTATTGTCATACACATAAGGACCACCAGCAGAAGTTTCCTCTGGAAGATCCTAAGTGGAAACAAGGCTATGTAGAGCTCATTCTAACTTACCAGTACTGCTAAGGTCTAATATGTAAAATAACATTCAGAAGAAAACAGATACAGAGAAATCTTATCAGCGTGATTAGTGAATGGACAGCTTATTTTATAACAGGTTTCTTTTATACTGGCTGAAGGAAGGTGTTGATGACATATGATTACTGCCTGTCACTGCGTGGAGCTAGAAAGGAGAAGCAGTAGTATTTAAAGATACTGCGGGCACCGATAAGTGTATTTACATTCAGTTAATCTTACTATGGAAGTTAGAGGGAGGGTTTCTTGCCCTCATGTGAATAAGATTCCGAAGTAGCTGCCCAGCAGGAGTATTGATAGAGGGAACAAATTCATGTTTCATTATGGTACACAATAATTTATAGAAATGTGATGCTGCTGAGAGTCTGTATTTGGAGCCTCAGGAGCTTCATTCCAGAACTGCATTTTTTGGAGTACTAGTTGTGAGGAAAAAACACACCATGCTGGTCATGCAAACATATTTGAGTAGTTCAACACATTAGCAGACAGGAGTGGTATCTCTTTAATGTTCAGTTAGTTTGTGCATATGTTATTTTGTGTGCTTTAATAAATATTTAGTAACTAATGTATGAAATTACCAGTAGATTCAGGAACATTCCTGGTCTGTGTTACTTGCTGAAGTATTTGTGCATGGCTTGTTCAGATTTTTTTCCTTGTTACAATATTTTTTCTTAGCAACCTTTATCGTTATTAACCTCTTTGTTTAAAATGAAATTCCTTCCATTAACCCAACATTTCATAGATGACATGCAGAGATGAAGAAAATTTCCAGCCGTTTGTTGCCAATGAGCAGTAATGCATATGCATCCAGATACCGTTCAAGTTGGTTTGGCAATAGCACTGTAACTTTATAGGTTTATATGCTTACACTAGGATGGTTCCTGCTGTTTTAAGTATTGTCCAGAGGGTATATTTTCTTAAATGAAAGTTGCTTGAAACCATTCATTTTTTTGTATGACAAGTGAAGGTATCAATTACTTTCTCTTATTGCCTGTATGGAATAGGAAATGTTAATGAAACTCAACTTCTGAACTTCTTGATTAGTAAATTCTTGGCCACTACGTTGAAAGATCATTACTGCTGATGAAGCAAATGCTCCGTTTTACACTTTAAAGGTCACACACAAGATGCAAAAATAGGTAATAGGTAAGTAATAAAAAGGGGAAAGTATTTGAGAATATGTATGATGTATTAACATTTAATCCCAGTTGTCATTAAGCATGATATTATGGCAGACCTGCCTTCTCCCTCCTTTGTCCATCTCTGTTCTTTTGTCTAGCCTTATGTTTTCTGCTTAAAGATCTGATCCAAAACTATTGAAAGCAAAAACATCGGGATTTCACTGTGAGAATTCTTCTACTGAATTCAGTGAGTCTTATTTTAAATCATGAAACAATTTTTTTTTCTTTACATAGAGATGTGATATTTTATAGCTCCCATGTTGCAAGCTGTTGCACTGAGACTTTAATGTGTGTAGTGATTACAGGATTGTGCCCCTGGGATTCTAGAAAAACAGGAGATTGACTGTAGATCCATTTTAACTCAGTTCTGCCTCTAAGACTAGATTCATGCTGAAGGAGAGTGAGGCACTGCTGATTTCCAAGGCAATTAGACTCTATTTTACACGTTATATTTTTTGAAGGATCTGGCTGGTAGTATGAAAGGTCTGTATCAGTTAAAGGCCATGTACTTTAAATCTTCTTCCCTCACGTATTGTATGTTTGAATTATATGTTTCCCTTAAGCCTAGAGATTTTATCCAGGGAGTCTCCAGACCTGTTTTTTTGTCTTTCTTCTAATGTGCAATTAAGCACCAGGCTTCAGGTGGGAGGGTGACAGCTAATAGCTGGGAGGCATTAAAGCTTAACTGTTGGTCAGCTGTACCTGACTTTTTGTGGAAAGTGATTAAAACTGCTCAAATGATTTTTCTGAGATGAACTCGCTGGAGCGTGGACAATGGTTTTGTCTCAGCAAAACCCTTTCTCTTCTTACTTTGGAGACAAATTTTGAAGATGGTTTCTGAGATAGAAGAGGTCCTTCATGACACTGTGCAGGGAGATAGTGTTAGGTGTTCATGCAGAATTACCAGACAGGTATGTCCTGTGCCTGAGTCATTACTTCTACTTTACCCAGCAGTGTTTTGGCCTAAAATCATAGATAAGATAAAAGGTAATACAGAAGCGTGGAAGGAAAAACCTTGTGTTTATCTTAGAGATATTGCCAGTCATCTGCCCTCATATAACTCTGACAAGTTATGGGGAGTGATTTTTGGTATTCCACATTTCTGCCAAGCAGAGAATCATATGAAAATAAACAATTTTTACCACTCTTAATGCTTTAATATATCCTTAGAGTTCTTAAACTATCATTTGTAATTTTTAACTGGAAATACTTATGTTTGTTATTGTTTGAATGACTTGGAAACTTACTGGCATGAGCAACATTCACCCTTCCAGATGAAAAAGGAATGATCCACTCGACACAAGTAGCAGAGCTCCTCTGCACAACCTTAAAAATCTTCACTTTCTAGATAAGGTCATTTAAGGATATTCTGTGTTTGCTCACATTTGAGCAGAAATTACTGTTAAGGCTGAATTGAGATAAGAGTTTGTCAGTCATAAAATGGATGGCTTAAAAATTGGCTGGCTATTATGACTACTTTTTATCTGTGGCCTGAACAAGGAGTATGTTTGAGACATCCTGTGTGCATTTTCAGATAATGCCCAAGACTTTTATAGGTGGTGGCTGAGTAGACAGGGTGATTAACTGGGTGCCCCTTTGCTATTTGGGTCTAGGTGACTTCTCTGACTTTGTGTCTAACTGCTTAGGTCCTTTTTTAGTCTGATCTCTTAGTAAGACTTAGTGTAGAGGATGTGTATGTGCCTGTGTCTCAGCTGTCATGTAATTTATTTTTTTTTTCTGATTTAATCCAAATTTGACAGAGGTGTGACAGACCCCAAAAGACAGTTAAGTTACTGTATGGTTTGTACAAATAGACACTTATATGGAATGGAGACGTGCTACAAATGCCCTTTGCTTGAGTGAAAGACTGCAGCGTGAGTTGTCTCTATTAGACATCAGAGAAACCATGTGGGATCTCAGCCTCGTTATACAAATCCATGGAGAACTTGACTTATTTGATTCAGAGATGTGTGTAAAGTATTTGTGAACATGTACTAGCTTATATGTGGCAGTATAATGAGTGACATGCAAATGAACCCCTGAAGCTGGTTATGGATGCAGTACTATGCAGATTGTGAATCACAGTATTTCTCATTTCTCTTGTTTCTTTTAGTGTGAGAATGTATGTTGTTGGGGTCAATGAAAAGCTCACTGGCAAAGTTAGATCTGCACAGATGTGAGGAATTTGCTCCATCATTCCCAGAAAGCTGCATGAGAAGAAAGCACAAGTGCAGTATCTCACCTGTACAGTTTACCTCACGGCATCAAAAGCCAAGATTTTGATGCGTATATTATCAAAGCCAAATACATATAGTATCTATCTATAGCTCTTATATATTGGGGGGTGTGTGTATACCTTCACTATCTATATATTTATTATGCTTCTTTCAGGAAACACTGTATTCTTGTGGCTAAAGCACAGAAGTAGCCATCGATTTTGGATATATTCTCACATTTCTGATTTTGTCCAGGGTTTTTCTCTAGACCTGCCAGGCTCAGGTGTTGAATGTTGACTCTGCAACTGGCTGTTCCTTGTGCTCCTCTGCAGCTGGATCTTGTTCTCTGCTACTGCGGGGCTGTGGTCTTCCATCAGTGACTCCAGACACAGCTGCTCTGGCAGATCCTTTCATCTGCACTTGGCACTGGGATCTCTGAGCAGGGGAAGGGCCAAAGCAATGTATTCTGCTGCTTTTGGTTTGTTACTGAGTCAGTAGCTACTAAAAGATGTTTTACTCTCTAGCCTAGTACTGTAACCTTGGCACGTCGTGTGAGCCAAGACAGTTTTTCTCGTGTCATGTTGCCTGATGTGCCAAAAGCTCTTTCTCATGTATTCAGCATGACCCATCTCATGCATTGAGGCAGATGAACTTTGAGGCTTGGATCTGATGTCATGTGAAAAGTGTGAAGCTTTCCGAATTTAAACCCAGACAACTGTAAACTACTTTGCATGTTTTGGCCTTGTAGGACTTCAGGGTAGGGGGAGGATTTGTTAGTCCGTATCTCTGTGTAGTTATATAGTGCTTTTATAAAGTCCTGTGAGATCCTGGATTAGGTGGTGCTACACAAAATTCATAGATCTCTTAGGTTAAGATGTGTAGATGTGGTGCTTAGGTACATGGTTTAGTGGTGGACTCGGCAGGGTTAGGTTTACAATTGGACTCTATCTTAAAGGTCTTTTCCAACCAAAATGATTCTGTGATTATTACAGAATATTTAAACCTTTCTCTGAACACTACTCTGTGAAGAGTTCTAGAAGTATATGTGCCGCTAAACAAAAATACCGACATTGGAAATGGCTTCTGTGTATTTGTTATTTTTGCATTATTTTAAGTTTTTCTATGGGCTGTATCATGAGAATACAAACTTCAATGTATGTTGCTTATTATTAAACTGGAAGTGCTGTCATTTCTAAATGGTGGAGTACTGAACTTGGGAGGTCTTTAGCTTTTCTGATATTGATATTTTAAAAGCTTCATATGTATTTTGGTTGGAATTTTTAATGAAACGATATCAGATTGATACTAATGTCAGTTAGAAACAGATGTGGCATTTAACACAGCCCCTCCAGCCAAGGTATGGACTGATAACTGAAGAATACATGTATCCGTGAAAGGAGCTGATATCAATCTACTTGGATACTAAATTCATTTCAGGCTTGTGTTAGGAGTCCCTGACAGAAGACTGGAGGCAGTGTATATGTGTGTATGTGTGTTTTTGGGGATTTGCAGTGGTTTCGATGCCAAATCTTTTTGTACTGCTTTTTAAAAAGAATTTTTCAAAGGTACATCTAGAAATGCAATCCATTAACTAATCTTTAGGTAGCTTTTTAGAGAGTCTTTCCTTTCTGGCAAGGATTACGAACCTAAATTGGGTTATCTTTTCTTGCTACTATGTTTTCCTAGTAGCAAGCCTCTATTGTGTACATGGGATTACTGGGCAAGCCTTTGGGCGTCTTTAATACAGTGTTAGAAGAGCAGTGCATGTAATTGCTTAGGATTTAATTTTTAAATAAAACTTTTCTCTTATCTCTGTAATATTTTTTTGAAAAAACTACCACTTGGAGGTAGTCTGGCTTCATTTGAAAATGAGAATTAATTGACTTCAAGGCAGTAGTTTTTAATACATTGGTTCAAAACCACCCACTAATGAGCTTCAGTTTGATTTATAAAACAGTTCTCTCTTATCATACAAACTTTAATAGTTAGCTTTTGTTCATGGCGAACTGAGGGAATGAAGTAAGTTTTCACTGAGACAACACTACTGAAATAACAGAATGAACGAGCTATTACTGAAAAGAGCCTTAAACATAAATGTTGTGATTGTGCCAGGGCTAATGTTTGAGTTTATGAAAGAATTTAGATAAGCAATATGATGCAATGCTTTCAGAATGTAGAAGAAAATAATTTTCTTCTTTGAAGCAAAGGAGTCTGACTCATTGGTTCGAATGTGTGAACAAGAACATGAAAAGTTTGTGTATGGAAGATTAGTAGAACCCACTGTGACAATTTAAAATGTACAGTTTGGGAAATAGTCAGTATGGATAGGCTCGGTTAGCACAATTAAAGAAGTTTGCAGCCTTTGGAGCTTTTATGGTTGTTGTGCATTTCTGGACGTGCAGGTTATTGTTGTGCCCAGTTTTCACTTGACTGATACTGCAGTAGTTTTCATGTGAAGACCTCCTCTCTCTCTAACTAAAAGCCACTCAAAATTGGATTTTATTCAGCAGAATGGATCTTGAAGACTAAATGGAAGCACCAGTTAATGCAGAATGTATCTACCAGGTCACCCACACTGCAGTTTGCTGTGTGTAAAAGGTTGCACAGGCTGACAGTTTGCTTGCTGGCATTTGGTTCTGTTCTAAAGCACATTTTCACAGTACAGGTTTGTAGACAATGATTGCAGTTGGCGTTGGCTGTAATCCAGCAGTTGAGTTCAGCTGCAACACTGCTGTGGGCTGTGCTTCGTTTTGTATGTTAAAGACCTGGAGGTTTCTGGGGAGGGTTCTCCTTTGCTTTAAAGGGTGGCTTGAAGCTTACATAATCTGTCAGGTGAGCTTGAGTAGTTTTCACTGGGTGATGCTCTCTGTTTGAGTAGATGCGTATAATTTCCTGTGTACACGGGTTATGTAGAAGGCAGAGCACTGATAAAGGCATCAAAACCACACAAATAGCATCTAAGATAGTTGCTATTTTTCTGGCTTCATAAGGAAGAACTTAATGCTGAAGTCCATGGTAGTAACCTTCGGAAAATCTGCCTATGGTTGACTGTAAAATTACTTTAAATAGCTAGAATGACACACTAATAATAAATATTGTTGTGATCACAAAATTGGTCCTTGTTTTTCCAGAGACAGCAACATATTTCTAAAAATATGTAATTCAATCATAATTCCTCTGTATAGCACAGGATGTTTCCAAAGAGTTTGGAGTGAAAGGAAGGAGGTATGGATCATTCAGTGCAGACTGGGGACTCTGCTTTCTGAATAATTCAGATTGGATGCAGTTACCCCCACTTGGTCTGTGAAGATATTGAGTTCTTGCTCCTTGCAAATGGAATGCTTTTATCTACATTTCTATTTAAGTAGGTGCTGAAATAAAGATTAACACAAGCAGGGTGGAAATGTACTGTATATGGCACCTCTTCCTCTAGGACAGGAATAATGCTACAGCAGTATGACTAGGTAGCTAAAACTGGGATTCTCAGACTGTAAGGCAGATATTGCTGTTTTAGATAGAGCAAAAAATCCATTGAAATCAGTGGATGGAAGGATACAGACCCATATTTTCTGAGTCAGCAGGGTGGACAATACAATCTGAGAAGAAAGGCAAAACTTTCTCTTTTAAAGTCTATTGACTACAGAGTTTGAAGAACTGTGATACTAGTGCATCTATAAAAGTACATTGCAGAGAAATGAATCAAGATGTACACTTTAAAAAACCTGTAGAATTTGTGGTACCTTTCAAAGGGACAATAGAACAGACTGACAGGAAAAAAATCCAAACCGTGTATTGTGCCTAATTGCTCCAAAATATATATATTTTTTTGTGTGTATATAGGATGACTCATATGGTGATAGGGATTAGTGTCTTTTATTCCAGTCATTGGTTCAGAGTGAATAGAGATTATTGTAATTCCCTGAAAGAATCGGAAG
>NW_010339337.1:54932-79229 GCF_000700745.2 Antrostomus carolinensis
TTAGATGCTAAAAAGAAGAATCAAGACTATACGCTTTATGTCATCTTACAGTTTGTAGAGTTAAAACAAATATACATGTATAAATATTCCATTTGAAATTTGAATTTGAAAGGATTCTTTAGAACCCTTTGCTCTTTTTGTTTTCATTTTTTATGGTGGAGGGTAGGGTAACATAATTGACTCCAGTTTATGGCATTAAAATTTTTTCGTTATATCTTTCCCTTTGGAGAAGAGTTTATAGTTAGTCTGTGTGGTAGATTCATAGACATATAAAAACATAGTAACACTTCAGGTTCACTTCACAGAGTGCATATGCTAACAGGCACACCTCCTACTCTGGCAGGTTTCTGTAACAGATTCCCACTCTGGCTGCTGATTCCCACTAGATGTGGGTGTAATAGACCAGGACACCCCTAATACGTACGTGTAACAACAGAACAGAAACAAAGCAAAAGAGCTTCTCGCGTCAGGTGATTCCAGGCATAGCGTGGAAAATCCTCAAGTATCTTTACTGCCTGGAGAAAGGTCACTTTACTGGTATTCTGTCCTGGCTTATTGGTGTATCTCTGTCAGGATGCCTGGCACTAGGCAGGGCTGAATGCCTTCTCCAAATTCAGAGATGAAATGCACTCATGTTTCACTCTTGCTTTATTTTTATATATTATATTATGTGACTTCATAGGAGAAAAATAACAGGAACCATCACTGAATTGTTTTTTTAACTTTGTCTATGATGTAATAACTCACTTCTTGGTGTGTGTGGGGGGAAGAATAAAAAAATAAAAAATAACCCTAAAATGCCTTTTCTGATGTGTGAGCAGTGGTGTAATGAGAATATATTTTTTTAAAAGTAATTTATCATGTAGTAATTGTCATTATTCCCATGCTGCATTTTTCTCTATAAGATTGGGAAGCAATGACATTCTTTATGCTTAATGGCACAAACAATTATAGTACTGACTTGGCACTGCTTTGCTGCTTTGGCTGGCTCTGATGCTGCTGGCTTTTAAATTGGCTGCAAAACAGCCTGTGGGACCGATGTATAATCGGTTGTCTGTTGGCGCGTGGTTCTGGATAGTGTTTCTCCTTTGACTCATCTGTGATTGCAGGGAATTTGCTATTGGCTGTCGCATATTTGAGAATATGGCTGTATGCAAGTTCCTTATAAGCTATATGCAAAGTCCCTTTTATGGTAAAAGCAAATTGTTTCACACATGATGTGAAAATATGCACCATCCTTATTTATTGTTTCATTGCTCCTTGGATTTTCTTTCAGAAGTTAATATTATAAACTCTTTCTAATGTTCCAAGTCCAAAATCCGTGTGACTGAGTTTCGCCAAATAGCGCTTGTACTATGCTTAGATATTATGCTGCAGAAATTAGGGTTGAACCCAACTGAACGTAGTACTCTTGTGTGGCTGAAATGACTTCAGCTTATGTAAGTGTTTCTTGAGAAACCTAGCAAGAGACGAAGCAATGAAATGGGAGGAGACAGGCCAGATCATTAATATTGTAGGGCTTTTCTTTGTAGTATATTTGTTTCCCTTTAGGCAGAGACCTTTGAGGGATGGAGAGCTGGTCAGTTTTGGTGATCACAGGTTGAATTGACAAGGCAGATAGTTGCTGATGGAGTTACAGAGCAGCTCAGTGTTCCTGTTCAACCATCTCAGAGTCTCTGAGCTACTCCCTGATGTGGGGATGGCTTTGTAAACTTCTGCTAGACCAATATTTATACCCTTGAGCTATCTGTGCCTGAATACAGCCTGTATCATGTTCTTGTTTACGTGTCAGACCCATGCAAAGCATAGTGCATGTACTAATAAATGTAGTAATACTTAAAACATAGTGAAAATACTGTTTATTTCTGTGCTGGAAGTATGCAGGGTTTACCTCTAAAATGCAGGACTGCAGTTTGGGAATACTGCGTATTGGCTTGGAGGTCAGCATTTACGTTGTGTTTTTTCTGAGGGGAAAACTCCAAAATTTTACCCAGAATTGTAAAAAGAAATCAAAGGACAGATTCTAGTAGAGGCACAACATTAATCTGTACAGCCAGCAGTTGTAATATCTTTTCAGATGTCATTTTGTTACTCTGCATTTTGACTCTTTGCCTTGACTATTTCCTGTCTCTAAACATCTGAAGAACCATCTGGCTGATATCAGCTGCGAAGTGTAACCTGTGTGCATCTATTGATATACGAGGAAAAAAATAAAATCTCCTGTTCTGTTTCTGTGAGGGTCAACTTTAGTCAATTTTAAAAAAGATTTAAGGAGTTGTTAATATGGTGGAAAAGATGGCTTTTTATTTTTTATTCACTAGCTTACCAGCATCTCCAAATACATCCCTCCTTTTCTCATTTGGAATTTTTGTTGGGCTCTGATAATGGTGCTCTGTATTGAAGCTGGGTTTACTAAAGAGGCTGGTCCAGGAGCTTGTGTTCCTTTTCTCTTGCTGTCTTTCACTGTATTGAAAAGTACTTTTCACCAGTTTTAGGTGTTGATTTCTGACAATTTAATTGTTAATGAGTTTTGTGTCAATATATTGTATCATTTTTTGAAACTTGTACAGGTTTTTTTATGAATGCTTACCTCAGATACAATTAAAACCTATCAAACTAAAACCTTTCTGACCTGAAGGATTATATATTATTCATTGTATTTCAAGTTAATAATATTATATATTATTTTATGTTATTTGGAATAGCCTGGTTGGTATTACAGAGCAAAAGCGGTTGGATTAATGATATATTGCAGCATGTTTAGGCAACCACATAACGGCTGGGGAGGAACTATGAGGGCTGCTGTGTCCAAAACTGTTTGGGCTCTTTGCACAGGGGTGGCTATATTGAGCTATAGTGACTCCAAAGAAGCGATTACTGCAAGATGAAAAGATTGACCTTTCAGATTATTTGGATAAAGACTTATGGGCCTGACACTGATGTGGACCGCGCTCTTACCACAGCCTGAAAGTTGTAACATTCATCAGTGTTTAAACCATCCTGTCTGTTGACCAGCTTATTGTATCCATTTTCTCCCAAGTGCAAGCAGAGCCAAGAAAACTTTCATTAGAGAAATGATCCAACTAATTTAAGCTGGTGGAGGAAGGAACTACTGTGAAGTAATAGTTTGGCTTTGATCTGCTTTACAGTAGTACCTCCTGGAATGAGCTATGGTCAGATTGTACAGGAGCTAGAGCTACTAATGGACATGTGATAAGTACTTTGTTATAATTGAGTGGCAATGACAAAAGAATCGGTGTTTTTCTAATGCATGCTTATTATTTTAACTCTCAAAGTCCCTTCCAGCATATGTACTGTTTCTGGTGCTATCAGGCTGCCCGTTAGAGCAATGGCTGTTTAATGATCTGAGTAGAAATTATTCTGCCAGCTTGGTGCCAGAGGATTCCCTGTTCAGCATGGCTGTCTTCTCTCTGATGTGGTGAGACTACACTTCATCTCAATCAGGTTTGTTTAAGATTTGAATAAGTTTAGGAAATTCTTGAAAACAAAAGGCAGGAAACCTTTATTTTTGCTTTTGTGTCTAGAGATCACATTTCAGGTTTCTTTTCTAAAATTCCTATGTCTGAAAACATGTAGTTACTTTCATTTTAGTAAATTATGATATTTTCAGAAGACCACAAAATACTGAGGATACTGGGGATGTGGTGGAGTGGGAATGACACTAGTTCACATAAGATTTATTCCTAATTAGAGTGCCTCTTCCTCCTAGCTGCTCCTAGCTCTGTCCCCAGGCCAGGGTGCAAAGTGCACCTTTAGCAGAATAGCTGTGCACCTCATCTTTTCTGCAAATACCTCCCACAATCCACTCATAGCTGCTGGAATAGCTGGAGTGAGAGCTGCATCAGTGCTGTGCTTAGGAAACCCTCGTTCTTACTAGTGACCCCCATATTGCTCTTGTTGTAGAACTGAGCCTGTATTTCTGGTTGTCCTTTCATCTGCACTGTTTTCATCTTCTATTGATGAAATGGTCTATAGCTGAAACCATATTTCTGTCTGGAATGCTGTTTAATTAGAATGAATGATCTCGTGTGTATGTAAGATTGTTTTTCTTTAATAAATCTTTTCTCCATGTGTATAGTCTATGACAAAACTAATTAGGAATGACAAACATGTAATTCAATAGGTTAGAGGGAAAAATTTTGTAGTACCTCTTGTACTGCTTTTCATACCCAAAGTGTGGACACTGTGGGTTCTTTGTTTGCTCTGTCACCTTGAAGTTCAGCTTACCAAATTTAGCTCAGCATTCTTGTGTTTTTTGTAATTTGTGCTGTTGGCCATCTCAGAGTTCTTATTTCAATTACATTTTTATCACACTGCTTCTTTTTATTAAGTTTCCCTCCTTATAAAAGTTCATTTTAATTGACTGTAGCAATAAAGAAGTTATGAAAGCTGTAACTGAGAAATGGTAATGTAAATTTTCACCAAAATGTGCATTTAAAAGAAGAATGTAAAGTTTATTTCACTCGCTATTTAATTAAAAGTTAAGAATCAAATATGCAAACTGAGGGGAAAAAAATATAAGATGCTTCATAGAGTTAAAATGAAATATTTTCTACTCTGTTAATCTTTTTTTGCTTATGTAACTTTACCCATCAAGTTTTTTGATCTTGTCTGTCTGAAGTGATGCATCAAACCTCCTTCTGAAATCCAGGGACAGTTGTTTCTCTTTTTTTCCTGTTAAGGATCAAATCTTACTGTCATTGGAGTCAGTTATGTAACTTGTAGGGATTTTCTGGTGTAGAGTTTAGGCTTTTGGTAGTTTTAACCTGGTGACACTGTCATTTTGCGGAGCCCTTCATTATTCCTGCAAGCTTTATCCCTCATTGCCTTGCTGTGATGTACTTTGACCCAGACACTCCTCTGTCTCTTCTGTAGACACTAAAGTGCTGCTGTTTACTTTTTTCAACATCTGCGTTCTCCATCCTCTCACCACGGAAGATAGTTCAGCTTTTTATATACAACTGATTTTCTTCTCTGTTCCTACATATCAGATATAGTTAATGATGAGAGTGACATTGGAGTTGTTACTGCTCACCCACTTTTTCTAGCAGAAAGATCCTGTGTAGTGGTGTATGAGCAGGAAGAGTCCAGTGTTGCAGAAGAGGTGCTCTCTCTGCTCCAAAAATGGCATTAGGCCAAAAGAGTTCCTTTGTCCTTTTGCCAGGACTGGTATTTTTACCTCCCGTTGAGTTTCTTCAAACTTTTCTTCTCTCTGACAAGAGCACCTTTCTACATTCATCTTGAAGTATAGTTCATATGTTGCCACCAAGATACCCTTCATGTTTGTTTCTAAGTTGGATCTACCTTAAGATCTCATGCAGGTGGTAAATCAATTCAGCAACCCCAGTAAATTTCTCTGGGGACAAGATGAGGGAGAGAATCAACGTGGTTTATAAACTTTCAACACACATAGTAAGAACTTTTTTCCTTAACTTAGTGATTTACTTCTCTTCATTGTTAGTAAGTTGATATAGAGAAACATTGGTTTTGGTGCCAAAAATCATCAGGAACATAACCCAGAGCAATTTTTAAGGGCACAGCTTTTAAACAAGCTTCTGGAAGAAGCATTATTTGACAGCACACAAGTGAAATAATCCAGTTTGTTATTTTAATCTCATATCTCCACTTCTGGTGTTCTGTCTTGTGGATGATTTGCATTCAGCGGAGGCTTTGGCTGATGGGTTGCCATAAATGGCTCAAAACCAGATTGAGTTCACTTATATGCAGCAATTTCTGTACATAATTAGAATAAAGCCAGATAGCTTTCTGAAATGCCTCTTTTCACCTGATTAAACTTGGAGTCATTGTTCCTGGTATAAAACAGTTGGCTTTTTAGAAGTCCGTGGGTTTTTTTTTTCCTCCATGAAAGATAGGAGGAGGAAAGATCTGAGTTCTTTGAAATAGGCATTGCTTGAATAAGAATAATTCATTTGAAATTTAGCTAACTATGATATGTGAGAATTTGAAATTAACTGTTTTTTTATGTATGCTTTAAAAATATGTAATCACAAAATATGTTTTGAAGAGCTGTGATAATCTTTGTAAAACAAAAAAAAAAAGGTTGGATTTTGCTGTGTGCTTATTTTGTTAATTATGAAGAGACTTCATAGGCAGTTGTACAACTATTTTTTTTACTGAAAACTGAATACTGCACTTGCACAGTTTATCCTCTGAATGAAAAGAGCTTAGTAGCGACTTTGAAACTGTCTCAGAAGCTAAACTGAAGTTGGGGTAAAAGGAGAATTTATTAGAAGATGAAATAATTGACATTTAACATATAAAACCAGAAGAGGTTTTTTTTCACATTTGTGTGGGTATGCTGCTTATAAAAAAGCATCTGGTTGTTTCCTGGCCTTTGCAAGATAGCATTTGTTTTGCCTTTTTTCCTCGCTCTCTGTGAATATGTGGAATATTGGAGAGTACATGAGATGACTTTAAAGACTTGTCTACGGTTAAGAGTCATATTGAATTTTAATTGTTACCTTGTACCAGAGGCAGAAAAAACAAATATTTGTAATCATATCTAACCTGGATATCCCAATGATGTATCCATCTAGATATCAACCATGTCTAGAAATACAGATTTATTTTTTCAAAATTTATTACTTATTTTGCAAGAGTAATGTAGCCATACACCACAGTATTCTTTTGCTGTCTTCTAGACAATGAGACACTAAAATTCTGAATGAAAGAAAACAAGAAATGCAGCTGAAAGTTTTCTGCATTAGTTTGAAACACAACCACCTATTTTTTGTGTGCTGTAGTTTACAACCAGGCTTAATGAAGTCTGGTCTGACATTGGCCTACCTTGGTATTTCCCCATGTAAGGTTTCCAGCTGTTATCTGTACAAGTGGAATCAGACTAGTTTTACTGTATCTCAATGTGCTGAATTTCCTTATAGTAATCTGATTTTGTTCCCATTGTACCAAATGTGAATTCTTCCACTGAATTCACAGAGAGCCGGAACGGACACTAAAAAGTTGCTCTGGAGTATTTCCACCTTCCATTGTGTAGAAGGAAAGAAGGTAATTTTTTTTTTTTTTAAATTGAATCATGAAATAGTCTGTCCATACTGATATGTAACATTTGCCAATAGTCCAGCCTCTTGAGGGACTACAGAATCTTCAGCTGTGTGGCAGCCTTCTGTTTTTGTTAAGAGCTCTAGAATAACTCAGATGCAAGAGAGTAAGGAAACAAAGGCAAGACCTTTGGAGACACCAAAAAATATCTGAAAGGAAAAATCATCAAGTAGTATTTAATTCTGGAGTGCTGCTTTAGATTGCTCACCCTTTAATACACCTGTTCTGAATTGCATTCATGCTGCTCTTGACATTGTCTTTATTTCTTGATCAGAGACTAAGAGGATATATTCTGGCCATATGCAGAGTAAGAAAGCAAATACTTTTGGGCTAGTTTACACTTGTCATATGAAAAGAATATGCAGCAAACTAACTCAACAATGTAGTCGCTGACCTGTAGCTCACAGCACAATCCCAGGAAGGATTAGTAGAGGCTTTTTTCACTGAGCCTTTCCAGGCAAAGTGTCACTAGGGTATTACAGCTCCTACCTCACACATAGGGAAAACAGTTGTTTTCTCCATCTTGCAAGACAGTCGTTGTGCTTTATTCTTTACCAGTTTGCCCAGAAATGCACTGTTTGCCAAAGGCCTCCAGATGGGTTAAGCGGTATGGTCTAAGAGGCTGCAAATCTCTCTCACCTCATTATTATTGCAGAGTAAGATGTGGATGACAGAGAGCAGACATAGCTATCCTTTGAGTACATTGTTTGAGAAGTCTCCTTTTTTGGGCTAGGATTGGGTCTTCCCCTGACCCAGCAGCATGAGTTAGTGAAGACTGAAAAATAAAACAGCCAGGACTTTCCTATGTAAAAGGCTTTCTACTGTTTTCCTACTATTCTGGTGAGGTCTCATAAGAAAGTTAGTGATGACTGCTTGTGTGCCTACTCTCACTTATGGATAAACTGGTTTTGTACCGCTGTATAAAATCAGAGAAGTATGTCTTTGCAGCCCAACTGCTCTGCTCCAGGGTTGTGTGAGTTTGCTCGTGGTGAATGCAGGGTAGCAGGCCATGATTGGAGTGCTGAAAAATGAATGTCAGAATAATTCATTTTCAGAGAATGCAAATTAATTCAAAGTGAATCAAGTTCATGGAACTGAAATATAGGTAGCAGATAAACTGGTAGAAATTTCCACTGGGATTCCAGTCTCTGTGGGAGGTTGCTGTACATTATAGGAATATAAATGCTTTTTTTCTGCAAAAGCACATAAAAAAAGGTTGAAAATAGTTTAAAGAAAATAAGAAACATCTGTCTTCCTCCTCACCGTTTTTCGTGTAGGTTACTAGATACTTCCCTGCTTAAACATATTGCCGTATTTTAACTTTATTTTTTTGGTGTGTAGGGTGAATATGGGAAAACACTGCCCAAATGTAAACTTGATTTTTTTTCTTTTTTTTTTTTTTTTTTTTTTTTTTTTTTGGTGTGTGTGTTAGCAGCCTTTGGACATATGAAATGAAGACAAGAAGATTGCTCTTTAAAGTTTGTAACCAAGCTCTTGATCACCAACTATGTTATTTATCTCATAAAAGCTTTCTTCAGATTTCATTTTCTTTGGTTATATGTTTATTGACCATTTCACCTGGAGTTAAATTTTTCCATTTAGCTGATGGTCAGCTTCTTGGAACAGGCAGAGGATGTTGCTGGAACATGTCGAAGGCAAAAGAGAAAAGCAATGAAGCCAGTCTACCCTGGGCAGCTCTCCAAAGGAAGTATTACGCACTTTGCTTTCATGCCCTGATGTGCAAGAGCCTGTGATTTGGCTATTTGAAGTGGTAAAACTCAAAGTATAATTTAAAATAGAATAGGGTTTACATTGTGTCGTATGGACTGTGTTAGATATGAAGAGTATATTGTAGTGATATTATTTGGTGTCTAAATACCATCTTTCTCTCAAAGATTGTTAGCCTGGTTATCTCCATCTGTCTGTTTACTTAGGCAAATGTTACAATCACTCATAACTTCTGAAAAACAACCTACCTAGTGTTGTCGGGATTAGTTGCGCATAATCTCAGTTATTGGTTGGGAAACTGAGTCAGAAAAAGTTATTTATCCAAACATTTGTAGTCACTCCTCAACAGACATGGAAGTAGATACTTGCATCCTGGGTCTTGCATTCTGGCCACTAGTCCTTGCTGTATGTATGTTATCACCTGTAGGCAACTTCTCTTCACCAGAATGTTTGAGCTTTACTATGTTTCGGTGCCCTCTACTGCTCCATTAAAATAATGCTGTCTCCTTGCTGTTGTAGAAGCATGATTAATTTTGTTCTACTTTGTTCTATGGGCTAATCGGTCCAGTAGTTCCCCTGGTGAGAAGTTGCTATTAACGATCATTAGAGTAATGGAAATACACTGTACTGAAAATTAATTTATCTGAAGAAATTTTTTTCTCTTCCAAAGGTCTGACATGATTCAGACTGAGATCATGGGGTTTTCTTGTTCTATGGCAAGGGTAGATTTTATATATTTTTATATATATATATATACATATATACACACATATATATGTGTGCAAGCAGTTTTTATTACTATTTGCTTGAGTTTCTGAATATACAACATGTAGGATCTGCTATTCGGAAGTGCAGAGCCGTTTCAGTTTCTACTGAAATTGGGAGTTACAAATTTTGATTTGGGAGCTCCTCTTCAGTCAGTTATGAAATAAATTACAGAATCTCATTCTTTTCCCCTGATTTTATGGGTTTTGATTTTGTTTTGCTTTGCTGCATCCTCCTTTCCTCTAAAATGTTTTGTTTTCTACCAGATACATTGGTAGATTCACCCTCTGATTATCCTGTTCTCTAGAAAGAAGCCTTGGGATCTGTAAGCCATTGACAAACACTTCTGCTGTACTGGAAGCTTGTTCAAGCTGTGATGATCTTTGTGGAGTGGAGTGTAGGAAGCATTAGATGTTCTCACCCTTGGAGAAGTAATTCAGACAGCTATGTAATCTCCTTTCAGAGTTTTAGTCTTAGAAAATTTGATCTGTTATGCAAACCGTTGTCCCATAATGACAGGAAGGTTAGTCCTGTGTGGAACCTGGTTTTGTATAATTAGATGCAAACCGACCAAGGTACTCAGTTTCATTCAGTTTTATATAATGTATACTTTCGTATTAGGTTCCCTGACAGTAGTCCACATAGGTTGCCACTTGATTTTGAGTTATGCACTAATGCACTGATAACTTGGAATTTCAGCTGGCAATGCTGAGTTTATTACCAATGTTAATGGCTGATAACGCATTTGAGAAGTGAGTGGTTGCACATTCATAGTGTGCACTGCAGCGTGAGATCTTTTTTGCACATTTTCAGGATGTGTACAATGTAATCTAATATGATTTATAAGTAAATTTTAGATTATTCATATTCCATCTTATTGTTACAGATCTCTCTACGGAATGAGATTCCTAGCTGCAGATTTTATTTCTTCAGTGGTTCTTTCTAGATCTCAGGAATACCCATAGTAAAATGTTATATTAGACTTGATTTTCCCTATTGTTAAGCTACTCACAGAAGCTGAAAGAGAAAGGATTCTCAAATGATGTTTGTGACCTTGTGTATATCCAATTCATCCTGTGTATCTTCGTATCAAACCAAGCAGTCATTCTCTGCATTAAAAATGTGTGCCCAGTGTCTAATTTGAATTTGTCCAATTTCAGCTCCCAGTGATTGGTTCCAGTTATACCCTTCTAAATTGATAGATAAAAATGGGTTTCCAGTTAATTGGTATTAGCTCTTGGGAAGGTGTTTGGAATGCTATAATTCTGTGTTCTCTCTGTTTGTGAAGCTCCATAGGGAAGACATTGTCTCAGCACTTAGGCCATTTTTATTCCTTTTTTTTGGACTTTCAACTTCTCGGTAGTTTTTCAAAAATATAGCCACAGAAATTGTGGAGGGCATTTCAAAATCACTTTCACCATCTGTAAGTGCAGTTGTAATTATTTTCCTGTTCTTACTAGCTACTTACTGCTCACCTTACCTGTTTTTATTTGTTAATTAGTAATTACACCTAATTCCCTTTGATTCCTTGTTGATGGTTACTTGGAATCTGCCACTCATTTACATTTATTTAGCATATGCTTTATTTATTATAAATCTGGATTTTAAAATTTTGTACCAGATCAAATACTTTGCAAAAACTGAAATGTTTTAGAACTGATTAACTCTCCCAGCCCACACCTGTTATCAAAGTGTGGCATCGGGTTTATTTGACAAGACTGTCTTTCTGTTGGTGTACATAGCAAAGTTTGCCTTGGTTCTCTGCTTATGTTTTTCTGTTTGTGAAAGCACTTGATTTCCCTTATCTGTATGGAACCATTACATTGGCACAGAAAGCAAATGCAATTTAGAATTCAGTTTCTAAGATAGGCTGTCAGCAAACCCTGTCCTGACTGCTCTTGAGAGTATCGTATACAAAAAATAATTGTTCCTGGATTTGTGATTGATGTAGCAGAACTGATAAAAGTTACATTGTTTAAATGTGTTTATAAATCACCCTGTCCATACGTTCATTTCCTGTAATCTGTCATTATGGTTTCAAAAGTAATTGTGAGAGACGCAAAACTGGCTTCGTAACACTCTGGAATGAGTTTTGCTTCCATTTGGTGTACGTTGAAAGGTGGCTCAAAGCAAAAATTATAATCCTGGAATACCATGTATGTTACAACAGGATATCTTTGCTTTGTGGTTTTGAATTACTGAAGGGCGTAGTCTGTCTTCTGCGTTTTTTCCCCAGCATTGCCGGGATTTATGCAAAGTAACTGGGCCAGTTACAGCGATTGCTTGGCAGAGAGGATTGCCTGTTTTTTTCAAACACAATTCTTGTTCTCACTTGGGAGGTTAACTTTATGACAGACTGGGTTTCCAGTCAGCGTTGAGCTGGGGTTTTGGCTCTGCCTGACACAGATGGGCTACTAGAGTGCTGTGTGGTATGATCACAGATGCAGAGCGCTCTGCTCCGTTCATGAAGATGCTTCCCAGTTTATCATCTAGACCTAGAAGAATTTGAATGAGGAGGGAACAGTTATTGCAGCAAAAGCGAGATCTGAAACACTCTGTTCGTGCACAGGTTTCTGCATTGCAAGGGATGGAAAAATAGTTTTGGAAAAGCAACATAAGTTTTACTACCTTTTATTTCTTTGTCAAAATCAGCCAGGAGCACGATGGAGGCAGAGGTTTATTCTCTGTTACAAAGCAGCCCTTCTCTAGCAGCTTGCTAAAATGGGAGAATAGGTATATCATCAACACAGTCTTTCAAACTGTCACTCAAGGTACCCAACAATTGCTGCTGGTGAGGTTACTAGCCTTCCAACTGTACAAAATATCTCCAACTTTAAAGATGGTTCCTTTAAAAAAGAAAGATAAACCACACAATATTGTCCTCTCAAGCTGCCATTCATTCTTTTGGAAGAAGGTATTAACTACCTAAACATCCTGTTCAATTCTCCTTACTCGTGAGTTTTGTTAAGGAAACTGTCCTTTGCCCAGCTCCGTCAAAACATATGAGCCTCCTGTTCTGCATAGTGGGCAAGGACATTTGAATTCAGTGCTGTAAAAACAGGGAAGTGATTTTTGTTCTTTCTGCCTTTTTTTATTTAGTACTTCTCTGTTCTTCGGGTAAATTGTCAGTGCTCTCACTTTTTATAAAGGGTTTGCACTGGCAGACCGAAATCTTTCACCGACATCTGTGTCGGTTAAGTAAAATGCCTCATTATTGCAAACTTGTTTTAAGGAGCAGATTTGAATAAGTTCATAACTGTAAATGCAAAAAAAATTGTGGCATTTAAGAGGCAGATGCAAAATATCTCTACTGGAAGATTTGATTTTAGTAAAGAAGTACTGAACAGCTTTCTTTCTGAATTAGGGTTTTGGGATATAATACAAAAATGTTAGCTGTGCAATTGAAAAGTATCCCTTATGTCCAGCTCAGGCTGGGCTTATTTTTCCCCATCTGAAAAACTAGGAAGTAGTAACATATTTGAGTTATGTTGCTCAATAAAGCAGTAAAAGTAAATTCTGTTGCTGGTGTTATAACAGGTCAGGGTAGATGGTCAGGCTAGATGTCTCTCCTCCTTTTCAAATCAGCAAATCAATGCTTTATTCCTATTTCCCAGGAGAGACTTTAGTAGCTGCTACAGGTGTTACATTCATGCCATAGTATCAAGATGTGGTTGGTGTGATGGTACATTCCAATGGTCTTTTTATTTGTCAAGCTCTTTGTTAGACTTTCATAGTTAAAAATTTAGAAGAGATTTCTTTTAACGACATGATATTTTTTCCTATTAACTTAGGAACTTCCTCTGACTTGGGAAACTGTTGGTAGTATCTAAACAGTTACCTACAAGCAAAGCTATATTTTTCCTTAATGCATGTCTGACAGATTTGTATTTTGCATTTGTGTAGACACACTTGAGATCTGCTTTTAATTACTGGATAGGATTTACAAATCAGAAATGCAAACACAAGCACACAGCTTTTTTATCAAATGTAAGTCACCTTTCAAAAGCTGTCAAGGAATCATATTTTTAGAAGTCATATCTGTATAGACACAAGTAATGCAATAGCTGTGTCAGTCTTTGAGATTATGAACACACTTTCGATGAGAATATTCTTGGCATAAGTTGGGAGTATTATATAATAAGGAAACAATGTCTTTTTATACTTTTCTTCCAAAACATTCCCTAGTGAGAACTAGACTAAAAAACCCCCATAGGATTGCCTATGAATAGATCTCCTTGCAACATGATAACTTCAGCCAAATTACACAAAGTAGATTTAAAATCCTTGTCATGTTTTCATAGTTATATTTTTAAAACCCTTTATTGGCATCTAATATGAATTCTGTATAACTGTAAGTCCCAGGCCAACAATGTATAGATGTACAAAACTGTCCCTCTAGCAGTATGGATGTCTAAGAGGAAGGAGATGGTGATCAAAAGCAATAAACTACTTGAATGAAATAAATTTAAAGCAGCAAAACTAGTCCTGCTTCACCTGGTGCCCCAGGGTGTCCAAAAAGGCAGTGCAGAAGGCTGAGGAAAGTGTCTTTGGCTCAGTAGTGGGATAGGTCTATGACCGTGTACAGCACAAATATAAAGCCTAACATATGGTCTGGAGAACCTCTGTTGCAATGCAACCTCCAGAAAGATCAGAGACCTGCTGTAACAAGAGGTGTCAAAAAGGAAGGGAATTGGCCCCTTCAGCAATCCAGATTTGGAAAATATGCGAGTGGTAGATGGTTACCCCTCTTCACTCCTTTTGCTTTCCCTGTGACTTAGGCAGCTCTCAAGTGCATCAGAGAATACAGCCCAACACATTCTACGTGGCTATGTACAAATGCTTAAAACTGAGGTGGAGCAACAGAAGGAATACAACAATTTGGATACAACAGCTGTTGTCTGTGCAAATTATGTTTCCTGATGTTTTATGAGTCATTTCTAAAGAAAGCTGTTAACCCATGGTGATCAAGACTATGAGAATATGTGTATGATAGGTGGCTTTTTTAGTGTGAATAAGGATTTGGGATTTTAAGTTAATGATCCAAATGGAGCAGGAAGAGTTCATCAGCAAGCTTAAAAGCCCCAGAAGAGAAGTAGTTTTTGGTTATGCAATGTATCTGTTTCCAGACAGACCACCTGGGACTAGGTATATGTAGCCAGTCTCCAGAAGACAATGGAATTGTCTTTGAGTTATCCAGGCTACTTTTATATTAAATAAGAAACACAAAGTTGATTTGTGATAAGAGGGTAGAGCAAAACAGTAATTAGATGATTTGAAGAATGCTGCCTAAAGTGGGAAATATATTTTGAAATAGTGTGTTTTGGAAGAGAGTCCCCTCTGGCAGGCATAAACCAGGGCTCACATCTAGGAAAGAACAGATAGCTGAGATGGACCTTGTCTCCAAGCAAAATATGAGTCATTGCAAGGAGTATGGATTAAAACAGTGATAGACCTTTCCTTCCTTACTTTTGTTTTCAGAATCCTGATTGCTTCTTCAGCATAGCTAAGTCTTAGCCCTTCTCCCCTCCATCAGTGTTTGGTATAAGATCAAACAGAAAAAGGCTCTGGAAGAAACCCTGGTCTATTGCTTTGCTCCAAGGCAGGATCGACTCCAAGTAAAACTTTCCTGATGGATATTTGTCTATCTTGTTCTTAAATGTATTTGGTGATCAGGATTGCACAACCTTCCAAAAACCAGCGTTTACATATTGTTGTAGTTAGAGAATTTCCCTTATTTTTCTTCTATTCTTATCTAGCTGCTGCTGTGGCTTTGAGCACACAAAGGGGAAAGGAGAATGAGATCACAAGCCAAATTTATACTTTTGCCATTACCCATTTGTCATCTCCACACAGACTGAGAAGCTTGTTCTTTATTTTTGAACCAATGAGATGCTACACAGATAACTTTTAATAGGGTTGAATGATGTGCATGGAAAAACGATGGAAGTTAGATGCAGTGCATCAATGAGAAAAAAAAAATGGGTGCTGATCTCCCTTTGTGCTCAGCAACATAAGTATTATGCAAACTGTGATTATATTGTGTTCTTTGAATTGACTCATAAATGGTGAGCAAGTTCTTTTTTTAAGGGAAAACAACTCCTGCTTTTTTGTGAGGATGTATTTTCAAAAGAGAAATAAGTAATGCCATAAAAAGTGGTACATTCAAAAGTGTTTGGAATCTGACAGTGGGTGGACTAGTATGAAACCTGTTAGCTGTGTATGATGGACTGCATAGCTCATTGGTCCCCTAGCTCTCTGGAAAGCTTCACTTAAATAATTTAACTTTATATATATTTCAGGGGAAAAAGTGTGCAAACAAGCAGGAAGCTGTTTCAGACTTTCAAAATAGATTTGTATACAGAATACATGAAAAGACATAAAAGATATGTATCTCCTTCGTGCCAAAAAACGAGCTTCTCTAGACTAAAGATGTTGAAAAATACCATTTGGTTAAAATGTATGTCTGGGGAATAATTTGGAGTTTCTTATTGTTCTCAAGACTCTAATTTAGTATCAGTGCAAATATTTTCATATTTAACCTAGAGAGTGAGAGGAGATGATAAGGGGGAGGCTTTTGACAACTAAATGTGACAACTCTGCAACAAGGATAAAGCAATCATGGTTTATCTAACAAATGCAACTTATTTTAGGGGTGGGGGGGAATTCATGGCATCTGAGGCACAACTTGGCTTTAATAGATAACCAAGAGCTGATGTTTTCTTTCTCTTGTGACCAAAAAAAGGATGGTGCTTTTAATTGGATCTTTCTTGTGAGAATTTGAAGAAGCGTAATTCTAGACTCCATCCAAATAATGATTTTACAGCCAGAACACTGATAAATGGAGGCTGATATAAGAAATAAATTTGAGAAAAGTATGTAGGAGTGTTTTCCCCATCTTTGATCTTTATCTGCCCATATGTATAAGAAATCACATCCATGTCTCTAGTTTGGCTGTATCTGACATGGAATTCAGGTGGTTCTTGTAGGTCTTTTACAAAGTCCAACAAAGTCAGTGAGATACTTTCCATTTGTTTCAATGGCTTTTAAATCAAGCTTTATTTATTAACTGCCTGACAGTATTGTTTTGGTTATCTTTCATTTTACAGAGTATAAGGCAGAATTAAAAACAACAACAAAAGAGGAGCTTTGCTATTTAATTTATTTACACAAGTTTTTCTTAAGTTCAAATGCTAATATCCCTTTTAATTAAAAAAAATAAATCCAATCAAACCAAAGCAAAAAACCAAAATGCAACAAAACTCAAAGAAACAAAACAAACCCAAAACTCCTCCTTTCTTTAAACCCTTCAAATACAAGCAACCAGGGAATTATATAAATAGATATTCTTACCTTTACTACAAAAAATTCTTGCGGAAGTCCTATCTGGGAATAAGCTATTCATTAGTTGGCTTGGCAGAAGGAACACAATCCAAATGAATGAGCTGCCAAGAGTATTTTTAGTGGTTTTGTATGTTGCTCATTCAAATCTTGGAAAATTTCTTTAGAAAATTGGACAAACTGACCACTCATTTTTATGGGCTTTCACAAGATCTAAAAGTAAAAAACAACTATTGTATTTAGCATCTGTTAATGGAGGTTTCAGGCTACAGAACTTGAGAAAGTACTGCTGGGAAGCTAATACAATAACCATAAAATATTGGACTGATAATAGGAAACACTGGCACTGAACAGATATGGAAAGAGTCATGCTAATATTCCATATCCAGACCTGTTACCCTGTGCCGAGTGCTAAAGATACCATAGTTAAACATACACAGTAGTAGAGATCTGGAATGAAGTCAGAGTAAAACTCAAGATAGATGAAATTGTCTTTTTCTACCATGAATACTATTGATTGGATAATTCTGTCTTTGGAGAATTAAAAAATGGAAACTTGGACACAGAAGAAAGTGAGTTGTGCTAACGTCTTTCCAAGTGGGGAAATATAGGTCCTTACCCCACATATGTAATTAAGTCCTGATTTTCCTTTATTTGAAGTTAGTGGCATTTCTTTCTTTTGCTTCTTTGGGAACTGGATCTAGACTTGTGCTGCCATTGTAACTGTTCCCTTGACAGATTTTTTCTCCCCAAGCTGGAAGCTAGAAAATCAGTAAAAGCGAAACTATTCACCAGATATCAAATGAGTTTCGATGGATTATATTTTATTTGACTTAAAGTGGAAAGAAATGACAAAAGAATATTACATTTTTAATCCTGCATAAAACACCTTTCTGGGAAACTGTGTTCTCTACACATGGAGCTTAATTTTGAAGACTTCTTTTCTCATCAATGCTGTATTTTTTAACCTGTACAAATGCGATACCCAAAATCTGCCCTTGAAATACGTTTCAGCTTGCAGTTTCTGCATATTGGTATCCTCTGCAAGATGAGATATAGGCAGGACATTTTAATGTTTATTTTATTTATCTAAAAAAACTTCCTGAAGAATCTGAGTGGATTTTGCTGTGTATGAGAGAACACAGCTGGAGGAAGCTCAAGATGACAGAATTGGCATAAGCTTTTGACTGTGAATAACCTGCGATCAAACAAAAGTTCTGCATATGACACAACAGTGGCAGAAGCACCTTGAGGGTACATTTCACTGGTGCAGGTGCCCCCCGTAGAAGGTTCGCATCATCTTCAGGCTGCCCTTGTGTAAAGTGAGCTCTTCACAACAATGAATGAAACTGTTCTTCAAGTGCAGGAAATCAGTTGGAGCCAGTGAAACTGAGCAAACTTAAATATTAAATTTGTCGCTAAGTTAAGCATGAGTAATAAAAAGAAACATGAAAATTATATTTTGATTTTGGATCAGTTATACCATTGCTTAACATCACCTAAAGATCAGCTCAAGGTTAATAGGTAAGAACTGTTTTCTCTGAGAAGAAAATTCATCTTAAATTTGATTTATGCCACAGTAAAGAGGCACCATGATCAGGCTGTCAAGTTTTAGAGTTACTTTGGGCAGAATTAACTACATTCAGACTGCTTTTCAGTTATGTGTTTAATAAGTCTTCTCTTTCAATATATTAATTTAAAATACCTCTGCGCAAAGTGTTACCTGCTTTAAAAATCAGCAGTGAGAAATAGAATAACATAAAATAATGCCTTTAAAATTCAAAATTGATGGACTTAATTGTCCTGCATTTACAGAAAGGAAAATTAGGATTCTTATAATTGCTGTCAGCTAACAATGTGACTTCAGTATTTTTCCT
Source organism: Antrostomus carolinensis (assembly GCF_000700745.2). Classification (NCBI taxonomy): domain Eukaryota; kingdom Metazoa; phylum Chordata; class Aves; order Caprimulgiformes; family Caprimulgidae; genus Antrostomus; species Antrostomus carolinensis. Next base: position 73,742 of record NW_010339337.1, read on the forward strand.
TTTGACTTTTGTTCTGTTACCAGTTGTACTCCTTGTGTTCTGCTTTGCATCACTTTAATAGAAATATTACTGTTAAAAGTGCTACATATAGTATTAAATAGCAGGGTGAGTCAGGAGACTTGAGTTGAATCTCTAGCTCATAAACGAGAAGTTTGGATGCCTCATCTGATTAATATAGTATAAATACCTACAACTAAATCATCAAATAGTCTGGCACTACTGATAATCTTGGCATGAAATTGGGCCAGGCAGGAGTGCAATATCCTAATATCCAGGGTTATGAATATTGCAGATTATGGATAGACAAAATGCACAGGAAAGACTTTTCTACACTGGCTGCTCTTGCTACAGTTTATTCTTCTGTCAGTATTTCCCCTATAAACTCCTTTTATTCATAGGTTTGGCAGATAGCCATAAAATTTTGCTTCTAGCTGGAACTTGGCAGTGTCTCGAGTCAGGAAAATTATTTTAAACAAATTTTTAAAATATATGATATGTATTGGGGCTCTTTTAAAAGTTAGAGGTGCAGTGGTTTTTCTGAGAAAAAGTATTGTTTTAAGTGTTTTTTTTATTGTAAATCTTCTAATTTTTTTAAAGGAAAAGAATATTGTAAACAATTAGCAATAGAAAACTTATTTTCTTTCAAAAGCATGAGTATAGATGTACTGTACCTAAACGTCAAGGACTTTTGTATTTTAAAGTGATTGCTTTTAGGGTATTGCTTTAAATTAAATACATAATTTATAATTGTTGTGGGACAAAGCTCATTTATGGTGTTATAAACTGTAGGGTAAATACTATGTAATGTAAGTAATTTTAAATGTCCATACTCCCTCTTTACTTACTTCTCTGTAACCTGTCTGTAAGTCTTGTCCACAAGAGTCTTGGCAAATCAACCTTTTAACAAATTCTTCATAATACAGTAATTGATAAGGTGGTGGGAGCAAGTAGGTACCATTATGTCAATCTGTTGTACGGTCTAGGATCTCAATATTCTCAGATTGTGTGTGTGTCGTCTAAGCAAAATAGCCTTTCTTATACTTCAGGGTTTGCAGTGTTAATTTGAGCAAATACCACCAGGACCACTGCAAATCAGCAGGAGTGAAATTTGATGGTGATTGTGGTAACAGCTCCTGGCTTTGTGTCAGGGTCTGTCCTTCTTCAAGCTCTTACAGTTTACCTGTAGGCTGGAAAACAAAGAGAAGTTCCACTCTGTGCTCTCCCCTGTCACTTTTCTCCCACTTGTAAAATGTAAGTTTATTACCTTGTTGATTAATTTTAATCTAGAGCTTCAGTAATTCATAGCATTACTGCCAATAGCTCTCCTTACCCTGGAATGACTTCCTCAGCTGCTGTCCAGTGGGTCTCCATCAAATGTACGGATTAAAAAGGAAATGAGGAGGTCCTAAGGTGGCACATCAAGAGGATATGAGTCTGGGATAGTTACCTGACCCTTAGGAGAAATGTCTAAGATTTTTTGGTTTGTACTATTTTTTTACGTGGGAAGCATGGTTTAAAAGCATTCAAAAATAGCTAATCACTGAAGTATGATTGCGATTTCATATGGCATCAGAATATGGAAAAAACTCTGAAAAATAAGCCTTGACGGGAAAGATTTTGCACATTTGACAGTGCTACTGTGTGATCTTGGGAAGCTAATGGAAATTCTCTGCTTTGTCACAGGCATACAATGCTCATCCTTTTAGCAGTGTTGCCCTCCTCTTTCCATTGTATGTGCTAAAGTGATACAGTTTTTAAGTTTTGAGACCAGTTTTAAAAATGGTGTGGTAAAGTGTTTAAAAGGACCTTTATTTGGATGTTTGCAAATATATTTAATAAGGTAATTTGAAAAAGTAATGCCAGATATATTTCTCAGAAATTGGAATCTCTTTTTCTATTATGCACCTGAGGAATTCTACACGTTGGACTCTGGCTGACCCATCGCACTGTTTATACTGGATGAGGAACATGTGGTGTGCAGTGTGAAGGTGGAAAAACCCAGTGTATCCAGGTGCAAATTTTGAATAAGCATTCAGTAAAACTTGCATGAGTTCTTACTGCTTTTATGGACTCTAGAAAATATATGGAATGTTGGTGATGCAAATTTATAAGTAGGCCCAGAGATAATTAACATAGGAAAATGTCCTGGAGATTGTTTTCCCCTTCGTACTTTGTACCTATTGTAGATACACATAGTAGAAAGGACAGTGTTTATAGTTACAAAATAAGAGGTGGAAGAGCTCTGTAAGGGGCACTAAAATCAGACTGAGGACACTGAGATGTAATTCTCAGCTCTGGAGTCCTCAGCACAAGACAGACATGGACCTGTTAGAGTGGGTCCAGAGGAGGGCCACAAAAATGGTCAGAGGGATGGAACACTTCTCCTGTGAAGAAAGGCCGAAAGAGTTGGGGTTGTTCAGCCTGAAGAAAAGACTCTGAGGATGCCTTACTGAGGCCTCAATGCTTAAAAGGGGCCTATAAAAAAGATGGGGACAAACTTCTTAGCAGAACCTGTAGCGACAGGACAAGGGGTAATGGTTTTAAACTAAAAGAGGACAGAATTAGACTCGATATGAGGAAGAAATTTTTTACAATGTGGGTGGTGAAACACTGGAACAGGTTGCCCAGAGAGGCAGTAGAAGCCCCATCCCTGGAAACATTCAAGGTAAAGTTGGACAGGGCTCTGTGCAACCTGATCTAGTTGAAGATGTCCCTGCTATTGGGGTTGTACTAGGTGACCTTTAGAGGTCTCTTCCAACCCAAACCATTCTGTGATTCTTCCCAAGGTCAGGTTCTCATCTGTAAAATGGACATAACAATACACAGCCTTAAAAGCTGCAATCAAAAAGTACTAAGACTGCATATTGTAATTGTCATGTGAAAATGTTCTCATTATGTCTGTGACAAGGTTTCTTTGCACAACTAGATGCAACGGCTCTGCGTGTAATAATAGCATACTGGGGAGAATACTCTGTAATTTATTATAATTCCAAAATTATTTTTATACTTACCAGAATATAACTTTTAAGTTCTTCATTGGGAATGTTAATATAATCAATGATATTTTAAAAAGGAATATCGTGTTTCTTATAAAGTTTTTTAAAGCATCCCATTCCTTCATTTTTGCTTATTTTAAAATTCTGCCTTTATCTTTCTTCCAAGCCCTGCCAAGTGTTTGCCTCAGACTGGCAAAGTGGGTGTAGAGTGCTCCAATTCATATTGCTTTCTTGGTTATATTCCCTTTCAGAACCTGTGTGCATTTCTCAAGGTCTGTGGCTTCTGAATTGTTTGCCAGCTACGCGTGCAAATCTTTAAGTTATAATTCTCCAGGCCACTTAGAAATGGAGGGAATTGGAGGGATGCTAAACATTTCTCAGTGTAGTTTCCATTTCAGATGGGGCAGATTCAGAGGAATGGATATGTTTTGAGAGTTCAGATTTATGTATTTCCAGCTACATATTCATGTGTACTTTTAAATCTTGGAAGACAATGAAATACTGGAAACTCAGGGAGAAGTTTTTCATATTCTTGATGCTGATCAGCTGTCCTGGATGATTGGACCCAAAAGCATTAAAGAAGCATGGACTTCTTGCCTGAGTGTTTGGATATCACCAAAGTTGGTTATTAGCCTTCCTCCTTGTTCTTAGGACCTAAGATCTTCTCTGTGGTCTAATACTGGTGAATGTAAAATAAGGTTTAATGTTCTAGATAAGGCAGATACAGTGCTTGTGTGGCTCTAGTTGGGCAAGCATGAATGAAAACCAGGTCGACTAAGTCTGGATTATTAGGTGCATTGTCAGTGATGTGTATTTGCATGACATGCTTACCAGGGTTTTAAAAAAGGTTTGCCTCTTTGCTAGACATTTATCTGTCAAAATAGTAATTTATGGAATACCACCCAAGAAAATAAAGCAGGTTGCTGTTATCCAGAGGAGAGGACAGAGGCAAGTGCTTCTCTTGTAAAAGTCAGTTATGTAATAAAAGTGTACCCTGGGATTTCAGTGTAGGTCATCAAAACCTGTCAGCAGTGAGTAAAACTAGAATTTGTGTGTGTTTTTTGTTTTTTCTTTGTGTTTTTTTTTTTTTTTAATGCATGAGTAGCAGGTAGCTAACTCAGAAATTGAAAAATAGCAACTTAATTACGCTTTAACTACTTCACTGCTCATCTCTTTTAGCAGGAACATGTTGGTGCTGTCCTTAGCTGCTGTTAGATGCAGAAATAACCGCAGGAGTCGGGTATACTAATGCAGTTGCTTTCTGCTTGGAGTTTTTAGGGTGGGAACCATGATTCCTTCTCCATGCCCACAAATTCCGTGTCCCTTTTGTTAACTGTTCACAAAGACGGAAGGAGGTGATACAGACTCTTTACAGTGCCAAAAGCCTCAGCTAGTTCATAGGTGCCAAACAGCCAAGCAACATTTCATCCCTTCCTGGATGCCAAAAGCCTCAAGTATCGCTCCTCCACCTGCCAAAACCTCCAACTTTGTCCTGACAACTCCTGCAGTGCAGGCCTGTATTGTCAATGTGAAATTTTGCAACATACTGACAATGGAAAATCTGGATGCAGTATAATACTGAAAAACATGCTGGGATTCGCCTTCAGTTTAGTATCAAAATGAATTACGCTGTAAATATTTCCTGTATGTGACTCTTTTGCGTGTTTTATTTTCCAAAACTTGAATTTGAATTTATTCAAAACTGCTGTAGAATGAAAATATATTGCAGAATTAAACGCTGAGAGCTCTAAACTACATCTGATCCCCCAGATGTATTCTTTCATGTAGCTGAGTAAGTCCATCATTTGCCTTTTGGCTCATTTCTTGTTGGTGATTCTCCTGGTCTGTCACTGAGCTTTACCAGCTTGTGTTTCTGAGGAACTCTTTTTGTTACCAGGTAGAGATTCCATTTTGCAGTCAGTTCCTGGTGCACGGGCACCCCTACACAGTGGCTAGGTCAAGTGCAAGGAATGGTTAATGTGACTGAAATAATGTTAGTAATGTTAAAACTAATTACTTTTAAACATCTGCTTAAAATAGCTGCATTTGCTCCCAGGTGGTTTTTATCAGTCTAAAATAATGATGCATTGTTTTTTCTCCAGGATTTTATATTTCCAGATACGTCCTTTTTAACATACAGAATGATGTATCATTTACTTTGGTACCTATAAGTAAAAGATTTATTAAACTTAATGACATACACAGTGCACAATTAGGTAATATATAATGCACCCAGCAACAGTGGAAATATATCAGGAAATGTCTTGAAATCTGTCATAATGAAACAAGTGGAAGTATTTCTGCTAAAATCGCGTAATGCAAGATCTCATTAATAATTCTTATTTGTCTGGAAATAAGTTTTGACTGTTCTTCTATTTAGTGGCTGCCACAACTGAAATAGTTCTTCCTAAATCTGTAATCTGCATTCTACACCTTACTTAGATTGTACAAAGTAGAGGTGTAAATCATTTTTGTATGTGACCTTAGCAGGG